>NC_140085.1:187568537-187679556 GCF_964237585.1 Gallinula chloropus | reverse complement strand
GGAGGGAGGGGGGAGAGGAAAAGGAGGGAGGGGGGAGAGGAAAAGGAGGGAGGGGGGAGAGGAAAAGGAGGGAGGGGGGAGAGGAAAAGGAGGGAGGGGGAGAGGAAAAGGAGGGAGGGGGAGAGGAAAAGGAGGGAGGGGGGAGAGGAAAAGAGGGAGGGGGGAGAGGAAAAGGAGGGAGGGGGGAGAGGAAAAGGAGGGAGGGGGGAGAGGAAAAGGAGGGAGGGGGGAGAGGAAAAGGAGGGAGGGGGGAGAGGAAAGGAGGGAGGGGGGAGAGGAAAAGGACGGGGGGGGGGGGGAAAGGAGGAAGGGGGGGACAAAAAAGGAGGGAGTGGGGGGGCAAAAGGAGGGGGGGGTAAGGAGGGATTGGGGAGGGGGGCGAAGGAGGGAGCGGGGTAGGGCAGCCCCGGTGCTGCCGGTACGGGCAGCCCCCGGCGCAGGCTGACACGGGGAGCGGAGGCGTTCCGGGATCCCCCCCCAGAGGAAGGATGGGGGGGGGGGGTGCTGTCACCCCCGCTTCCTGCCCCTTCCCCCTCCCCGGGGACCCCGTCACTCACCGGGTGCCTTTGTCTCCCATGGCCCCGTCCGGTCCTCCGGGAACCTCAACCCGGGAAGCGCGGAAAATTACTGGCTGGGCCGGCGGAGGGGAGAGGCGGCGGCGGGCGGGGGGTGGGGGCGCCGGGCTCGGTACGGCCGGTACAGCCCGGGGCGGCTGGGCTCGCCCCGGCACCACCCGATCCGGCTCGGTCAGATCGGTCCCGGCTCCCTACGGCAGCCTCGGGGCCGGTAACGGTGGGTTCCGGCCCGGTTCCGGCTCGGCCCCGTTACCGAGCGCAGCCCCCGCGGAGCCGCCGCCGCCGCCGCCCTCTCCCGCCCCCCCGAGCGACGCGGCCCCGGGGCGGCGGCACGAGCGGGGCCGCACGGGCGGGGAGGGGAGGGGAGGGGAAGGAAGGGGGGTGGGGGGGGAAGGAGACGCGCTTTGGGGGGGGGGGTGGGGGGAAACACACACACACACGCCGGGGGCAGGGGGAGGGGGGGTGCGCACCGCCCTGCGCGCGCGGGGGGGAGGAGGAAGGGGGAGGGGGAGGGAAGGAGGGAGGGGGGAGGGAGGGAGAGAGGGGGAGGGGCGCCCCCCGTGCTGTGCACACGCAGTTGCAGCCGCGGGGAGCAAAGGGGGGGGGCACGGTAAACACACACACACACACACACACACACACACACACAGCCCCTCCCCCCCGGCCCTGTGCACGCGCACGCACCCGCACGTGCACCACCCCCACCCCCCACCCCATCGTGCACCTGTGTGTGCACGCGCAGGGGGGCGGCCTGCACCCCTGTGGGCACCCACCCCCCCCACACACACACACACATGTGCACCCACCCCCCCACACACCCCCATGTGCACCCACCCCCCACACACCCCCATGTGCACCCACACCCCCCCCACACACACACACCCATGTGCACCCACCCCCCTACACACACCCCCATGAGCACCCACCCCCCACACACCCCCATGAGCACCCACCCCCCACACACACACCCCCATGTGCACCCACCCCACACACACCCCCAGGTGCACCCCCCACACACACACACCCCATGTGCACCCACCCCACACACACACCCTCCATGGGCACCCCCACCCCACACACACACCCCCCCCCCCATGTGCACCCACCCCCCACACCCCCTCATTAGCACCCACCCCCCACACACCCCATGTGCACCCACCCACACACACACACCCTCATTAGCACCCACCCCCACCACACCCATGAGCACCCACACCCCCCATGTGCACCCACCCCCTACACACACACCCCCATGTGCACCCACCCCCCCACACAAACCCCCACGTGCACCCACCCCCCACACACACCCCCATGAGCACCCACCCCCCACACACCCCCACGTGCACCCACCCCCCACACACCCCCCCATGTGCACCCACCCCCCTACACAAACCCCCACGTGCACCCACCCCCCACACACACCCCCATGAGCACCCACCCCCCACACACCCCCCAAGTGCACCCACCCCCCACACAAACCCTGCACCAATGCAGTGGGGTCCCAGGGGTCCCACCCCCCCATAAGATCCCACCCCACTGTGGGGTCCCATAGACTCTGTGCGGGTCTCACCCCCCCGTGGGTCCCACTCCCCTGTGGGGTCCCACCTCTCTGCTGTGGGACCCGGGAGAGGGACCCCAGCCCGTCCCCAAGCCCCAGGGAGCCACCTTGGGGACACTGGGGACTGTCACCCCATCACTCTCCGCCCTCTCAGCGGCGGGACCTGCCTGCCTCGGCTGGGGACATGGGGACACCGGGGTGTAGGGACACACGGGGACAGGGGATGGGGGACATGGGGGTATGGGGACACATGGTGACACAGGGACATGGGACAGGGGGACATGGGTGTATGGGGACACATGGTGACACAGGGACATGGGACAGGGGGACACAGGGGTATAGGGACACGCGGGGACATGGGATGGGGGACATGGGTGTATGGGGACACATGGTGACACAGGGACATGGGACATGGGGACACGGGGCTATAGGGACACACGGAGACATGGGATGGGGGGACGTGTGTATGGGGACACATGGTGACACAGGGACATGGGACAGTGGGACATGGGGTTATGGGGACACATGGGGACACGGGGATGTTGGGACATGGGGACACAGGGGCATGGGGAAATTGGGACACAGGGACATGGGATGTGGGGACATGGGGGTATAGGGACACAGTGACATGGGGATGGGGGGGTATAGGGACATGGGGACACAGGAGCATAGGGACACAAGGACATGGGGATATGTGGACAGGGGGACATGGGGATGTGGGGACATGGGAGTATAGGGACACATGGGGACCAGGGACATGGGACAGGGGGGTACAGGGACATGAGGACATGGGGACATGGGATGTGGGGACATGGGGGTACAGGGACTCATGGGGACATGGGGATATGGAGATACGGGGGCGCAGTGACAGGCAGATGTGGGGTCCTGGGTGTATGGGGACATAGCGACATGGGGATGTGAGGGTACAGGGACATGGGGACATGGGGGTATGGGGACACATGGGGACATGGGATGGGGGTCATAGGGGTATGGGGACACATGGGGACATGGGGGTATAGGGACACATGGGGGCACAGGATGGGGGACATCGGGGTATGGGGACACATGGGGACAAGGGGACATAGGATGGGGGGACATGGGGGTGTGGGGACACATGGGGACACAGGGATGTTGGGACATGGGGACACAGGGACATGGGGAAGCTGGGACACAGGGCCAGAGGGACAGGGGTGTGTGGGGACAGGGGGATGTGGGGACAGGGGTGTGTGGGGACAGGGGGATGTCCTCCCCTGAGGGCAGCGACAGGCGACACCCCGCCGTGGGACGTGGGACACCCCGGTACGGGATGGGGACAGGGACGCGCCGAATTCCCGCCCCTCCTCCAATGAAAGTCAGCCCTGCCTGCAGGCAGCCCCGACCCTCGCTGCTGATTGGCCGTCTCCGCCTCACTCGCCCGCCTCCTGCAGCGGAGCAGCCAATCAGAGACGCCGGCGGAGAGCGACCCTCTTTATTCCCACTGGAAACCCCTGGACACCCCCCCGGACACCCGGGGAGCGGGGGGACGGGCAGGAGGGGGCAGGAGAGGGCAGGAGGGGGCAGGAGGGGGCAGGAGGAGGCAGGAGAGGGCAGGAGGGGGCAGGAGCAGGGAGGAGAGGGCAGGAGGGGGCAGGAGGGGGCAGGAGGGGGCAGGAGGAGGCAGGAGAGGGCAGGAGGAGGCAGGAGAGGGCAGGAGGAGGAAGGAGGAGGCAGGAGAGGGCAGGAGGGGGCAGGAGGGGGCAGGAGCAGGGAGGAGAGGGCAGGAGGAGACAGGAGGGGGCAGGAGGAGGCAGGAGGGGGCAGGAGGGGGCAGGAGGGGGCAGGAGGAGGAAGGAGGAGGCAGGAGGGGGCAGGAGGGGGCAGGAGGAGGCAGGAGGAGGCAGGAGGGGGCAGGAGGAGGCAGGAGGAGGCAGGAGAGGGCAGGAGGGGGCAGGAGGGGGCAGGAGGAGGCAGGAGGGGGCAGGAGGAGGAAGGAGGAGGCAGGAGAGGGCAGGAGGGGGCAGGAGCAGGGAGGAGAGGGCAGGAGGGGGCAGGAGGAGACAGGAGGGGGCAGGAGGAGGCAGGAGGAGGAAGGAGGAGGCAGGAGAGGGCAGGAGGAGGAAGGAGGAGGCAGGAGAGGGCAGGAGGGGGCAGGAGGGGGCAGGAGCAGGGAGGAGAGGGCAGGAGGGGGCAGGAGGAGACAGGAGGGGGCAGGAGGAGGCAGGAGGGGGCACGAGGAGGCAGGAGAGGGCAGGAGGAGGCAGGAGAGGGCAGGAGGAGGCAGGAGAGGGCAGGAGGAGGAAGGAGGAGGCAGGAGAGGGCAGGAGGGGGCAGGAGGGGGCAGGAGCAGGGAGGAGAGGGCAGGAGGAGGAAGGAGGAGGCAGGAGGAGGCAGGAGAGGGCAGGAGGGGGCAGGAGGGGGCAGGAGGAGGCAGGAGGAGGCAAGAGAGGGCAGGAGGAGGAAGGAGGAGGCAGGAGGAGGCAGGAGAGGGCAGGAGGGGGCAGGAGGAGGCAGGAGGGGACAGGAGGAGGCAGGAGAGGGCAAGAGGAGGCAGGAGGAGGCAGGAGGAGGCAGGAGAGGGCAGGAGGGGGCAGGAGGAGGAAGGAGGAGGCAGGAGAGGGCAGGAGGGGGCAGGAGAGGGCAGGAGGGGGCAGGAGGAGGCAGGAGGGGGCAGGAGGGGGCAGGAGGGGGCAGGAGCAGGGAGGAGAGGGCAGGAGGGGGCAGGAGGAGACAGGAGGGGGCAGGAGGAGGCAGGAGGGGGCAGGAGGGGGCAGGAACAGGGAGGAGAGTGCAGGAGGAGGCAGGAGAGGGCAGGAGGAGGCAGGAGGGGGCAGGAGGAGGCAGGAGGATGCAAGAGAGGGCAGGAGGAGGAAGGAGGAGGCAGGAGAGGGCAGGAGAGGGCAGGAGGGGGCAGGAGGAGGCAAGAGAGGGCAGGAGGAGGAAGGAGGAGGCAGGAGAGGGCAGGAGGGGGCAGGAGGATGAAGGAGGAGGCAGGAGAGGGCAGGAGGGGGCAGGAACAGGGAGGAGAGGGCAGGAGGGGGCAGGAGGAGACAGGAGGGGGCAGGAGGAGGCAGGAGGGGGCAGGAGGAGGCAGGAGGAGGAAGGAGGAGGCAGGAGAGGGCAGGAGGGGGCAGGAGGGGGCAGGAGCAGGGAGGAGAGGGCAGGAGGGGGCAGGAGGAGGCAGGAGAGGGCAGGAGGGGGCAGGAGGAGGCAGGAGGGGGCAGGAGGAGGCAGGAGAGGGCAGGAGGAGGCAGGAGGGGACAGGAGGAGGCAGGAGAGGGCAGGAGAGGGCAGGAGGGGGCAGGAGGAGGCAGGAGGAGGCAGGAGGAGGCAAGAGAGGGCAGGAGGAGGAAGGAGGAGGCAGGAGAGGGCAGGAGGGGGCAGGAGAGGGCAGGAGGGGGCAGGAGCAGGGAGGAGAGGGCAGGAGGAGGCAGGAGAGGGCAGGAGGAGGCAGGAGGGGGCAGGAGGAGGCAGGAGGAGGAAGGAGGAGGCAGGAGAGGGCAGGAGGGGGCAGGAGGGGGCAGGAGCAGGGAGGAGAGGGCAGGAGGGGGCAGGAGGAGACAGGAGAGGGCAGGAGGAGGCAGGAGAGGGCAGGAGGGTGCAGGAGGAGGCAGGAGGAGGCAGGAGGAGGCAGGAGAGGGCAGGAGAGGGCAGGAGGGGGCAGGAGGAGGCAGGAGGGGGCAGGAGGAGGCAGGAGAGGGCAGGAGGAGGCAGGAGGAGGCAGGAGGAGGCAGGAGAGGGCAGGAGAGGGCAGGAGGGGGCAGGAGGAGGCAGGAGGAGGCAGGAGGAGGCAAGAGAGGGCAGGAGGAGGAAGGAGGAGGCAGGAGAGGGCAGGAGGGGGCAGGAGGAGGCAGGAGGGGGCAGGAGGGGGCAGGAGGGGGCAGGAGCAGGGAGGAGAGGGCAGGAGGGGGCAGGAGAGGGCAGGAGGAGACAGGAGGGGGCAGGAGGAGGCAGGAGAGGGCAGGAGGAGGCAGGAGGGGGCAGGAGGGGGCAGGAGCAGGGAGGAGAAGGCAGGAGAGTGGAGGAGGAGGGAGGAGAGGGCAGGAGAGGGGAGGAGGAGGGAGGAGAGGGCAGGAGAGAGCAGGAGGAGGGAGGATTGCGTCCACGGGTGCACAGCACCTCTGTGACCCCGACACCCCCATGTTGTGAACCCCATGGGGAGTCAGAGTCAAGGGTCAGAGGTATTTGAGGGGGGCGGATCTGGGGCTGCCCCGAGATGTCCACAGGGTCCCGGTGCCCCGGAGGGACAGCACGGCCGGGCAGCGGGAGCAGGATGCGGCCCCGGAGCCCCAGGGCTGGGAGATGGGACAGGAGCTCGCTGGGGCCGGGGCCGGGGCCGGGCTGGGTGCTGCGCAGGCAGCAGGTGCCACCTAGTGCCGGTGACAGCCCGAGCTGCCCGCTGCGGGCAGAGACCCCCACCCACGGCACCCCCGCCTGGGGCTGGGGATGCTGTGGGGCACCGAGGCAGCAGGGTGGGGAGGAGGCGGGGGTGCTGAACAGGACCCGGACCCCCTCCCCAGCTCTGGCAGGGGGCTGGCTCAAAGGGGGGGACACACACCCTTAGGGGTGTGGGGGGGTGACTCAAGGCAGGGGGATGCCTGCACCCCGCGGGGGTGATGCTGTGGGGATGGGGTGATGGGTGCTGGACCCAAAGGAGCAGCCCGAGGGGTGCAGCCTGCGCCCCAGTCCTGGTGGGGCTGGGGGAGGGGGGGGGGTGGGGTGGGCAGATCCTGCCAGGTCCCAGCATGGGCCTCATCCTGCATCCCAGCTGGGATCCCACCACAGGCCCAGTCTCAGCTGGATCTTGCCCCCAGCCCAGCTCCAGCTGCTACCTCAGGATGGGGGGGTCCTGCCACAGCCCCTGCCCAGGCCCGTGGGGCTGGGGTGCGGGGGGAGGGGAGGAGAGACTTCTGGGGGGGCTGGAGCATCCCAAGGGTCAGGGTATCCTGAGGGATCAATGCATCCAGTGGGGGGTGGAGGATCATCCCAAGGGATCAACCTGGGTGGTCCAGAGCATCCCAAAGCTCCAGAGCATCTTGGGGCGGGGGGCGTGTATCCTGGGGGCAGGTGTATTCTGGGGAGCTGGAGCACCCCAGGGGACTGGCACATGTTTGGGGGGGGGGGGGGGTTGGAGCAGTTGGGAGGGGGGGGGGGGCTGGGTTTCCCCTTCACAGGTGGCTTTGGGGCATGCAAGCCTCAGCTGGCACCACCCAGTCCCCACCAGTGCTGTGACAGGGACTGGGGACACCCCAGGGTCCCCTCACAGGGGAACCCCCCAAAACCCACCTGCACAGCCCCCAGCCTCACCTGCTGCGAGCACCTCTGGGTTCATCCACCCCCCTCCCCAAACACAAGTTGGCACATCCGTGGGGAAACCCCTCCCACTCACACACACACCCCTCGAGCATCCCTGGGACCTCCCCCCGATGAGGCACCTGCCGACACGCCGGGGGGAGATCCACGTATGAAATTTATTTAGGAAAACCAAAAACCCACCAAAAAAAGAAGAGAAAAGGAAAAGAAAAGAAGGGGGAGAAGGAGGAGAAGGAGAAGGAGAAGGAGAAGGAGAAGGAGAAGGAGAAGGAGAAGGAGAAGGAGAAGGAGAAGGAGAAGGAGAAGGAGAAGGAGGAGGAGGAGGAGGAGAAAGAAGGAGAGGGAGGAGGAGGAGGGGGAGGATGAAAAGGAGAAGGAGGAGGAGGGGGAGGATGAAAAGGAGAAGGAGGAGGAGGAGAAGGAAGAGAAGGAGGAGAAGGAGGAGGAGAAGGAGAAGGAAGAGAAGGAGGAGGAGGAGAAGGAGAAGGAGGAGAAGGAGGAGGAGGAGAAGGAGAAGGAGAAGGAGGAGAAAGAGAAGGAGAAAGGAGAGGGAGAAGGAGGAGGAGGATGAAAAGGAGGAGAAGGAGGAGGAGGAGAAGAAGAAGGAGAAGAAGAGTCGTTGTCTCCTCCTCAGACTCCAGAGGAGCCCTGAACAACCACGAAAAGGGGGTGGGGGGACAGAAAAGCCAGAGGAGGTTTCGCACGCCCGCGCACACTCGTCGGGGAGCCCGGGATCCACAGGGAAGATGTCCAGGGCTGGGAGCTGGGACAGCATCAACCACCTCCTCACACCAGCGGCAGGGGCTGGGCAAACTGGGGTACAGCTGGGAAAGGGGCTGGGGAAAGTGGGGTACAGCTGGGAAAGGGGCATCCCTGGGGTGGTACCCAGGATGTGGCACCCCGGTAACAGGACCAACCCCATGTCCCTTGGTGCCAGCGAGACCCAACCCCAGCTCATGAAGCCTTGAGAAGTCGGGATCATAACTCAATATCCCCCCCCATCATCACTGAGTACCCCCAAATTGGCCGTGGGTACCAGCTGGGGGAAGTTGCATATACACACACACACACACCCCCCCCCCATCACTGAGTACCCCCAAATTGGCCGTGGGTACCAGCTGCACCCACCAGTACATGCCAGCATCATGCCAGGGATGGAGCCACCTTCCTCCTCTTGTAGTTTGGGGGGGTTGCATCCTTCTGGGACCATCCCTGTGCCCCCTCCCCTTAATTCTTTCCTCCCCCCCTCTTTTTCCCCATGGCTTCGCAGGGCTTGCGGGGGTCTCGGGGCTCGAGAGGGTCTTGGTGGGCATCCAGCCACGTGTCCTACCAGGGTTTGGGCAAAGCATCTTGCTGAAGGCATCTCCGAGTAGGTAAGGCAAAAGGAATTCAGTTCACTTTGTCCCCCCCCCACCTCGGGGAGCAGCTCGGTTTTGGGGGGTCCTGGGTACCCCCGATGGTGGTGCTGATGGGTGAGAGGATGAGGAGCCACAGCCCCACGGCCCAGATCTGGGAGGGAACCGTGGGGGATCCTGCTGTGGTACCCACGGGGGGCTTGGTGGGGATGGGGCTGTGGGATGCTGAGGGGGCAAAGGGCACACCCCCCCCCCACCCTCCCCACCCCCCAGGAGCCTTGATCCCGGTGGGACGGATCCTGGTGGGACCGATCCCAGTGGGACCATCCCAGTGGGACTGATCCCGATGGGACCAACCCTGGTGGGACTGATCCCCAATGGGACCAACCCTGGTGGGACTGATCCCAGTGGGACCTGTCCCAGTGGGACCATCCCTGGTGGGACCCCCCTTTGGGGTCTCACTGTGCCTCTCCCATCACCTTTGGGAAGCCGGCAGCTCCCACAAGCCAGATGATGCAGCCAGGGAGGGGGGGGGCTCAGAGCACCCCAGTCCCTCAGGGGGGGGCTCAGCACCCACCCACCCCCAGCCCCAGCCCCCTCCTTGGGCTCCACCCCGGCGAGGCGAGCTGCTGCTGGGGGTCACCCTGCCCTGGTTCCCCTGCTCAGGGATGTCTGGGGGGGCGGTTGGGGTGACTCACAGCTAGAGGGAGCCCGAGGGGCTGGTTGAGGGGGGTCCATGCACGGTGGGCTGTGGGACTGGGGATGGGGGGACCATGGGGAGGCTGGCAGGGTCCATGCACAATGGTCAGGAGGGATCACAAGAGGCCACCACTGCCCATGCATGATGCTCAGCAGGACCAGAGGGATCACAGGAGGCCATCATCAGCGATGTGTGGTGGTCTGCAGGACCAGAAGGACAAGGGAGGGGGGAACATCAGGGTCCATGCATGGTGGTCTGCAGGACCAGAGGGATCACAGGAGCCCAGAAGGATCCATGCATGGTGGTCTGCATGGTGCTCAGCAGGACCAGAGGGACGATGGGAGGCCACCACCATCCATGCATGATGCTCAGCAGGACCAGAGGGATCACAAGAGGCCAGAAGGATCCATGCATGGTGGTCTGCAGGACCAGAGGGATCACAGGAGGCCAGAAGGATCCATGCATGGTGGTCTGCAGGACCAGAGGGACCATGGGATGAGGGCAGGGCCCATGCATGGCAGTCAATAGGTCTGGAAGGACCACAGGAGACCAGAAGGATCCATGCAAGGTGGTCTGCACGGTGGTCTGCAGGACCAAAGGGATCACAGGAGGCCATCCCCACCCATGTATGGTGGTCTGCAGGACCAGAGGGACCATGGGGGGGGAACATCAGGGTCCATGCATGGCAGTCAGCAGGGCAGGAGGGATGGTGGGAAACCACCAGGGTCTGAGCATGGTGCCAAATAAGCCCGGTGGGGACCAGAGGAGGCCATCACTGTCCATGCTTGGGGGTCTGTAGGACCAAAGGGTCCAAAAGTCTACACGTGGCAGCCAGTGGGACAGAGGGACGGTGGGGGTGTGGCAGAGTCCGTGGGTGGCAGCTGATGGGATGGAAGGACCACAGGAAGCCGTCGGGGTCCAGGCAGGGTGGTCTGCAGGACCAGAGGGACCTCAGGAGACCATCAGGGTCCTCACAAGGTGTCAGGAGCTGTGAAGCCACCGCAGGCTGGGGATGCTCATGGACGTGTTGGGCGCCGGCGCAGCCGCTGGCAGAGGCTCCAGGTGAGCTACAGGAACACCCGAGTGCTGGGGGCAGGGGGAGGGGGACACGGGGTGGGGGGGACACGGGGGGGACCACCAGAGCCCCTTATCCCACCCCATGTGTGGGGACCAGGAGCCCCCCCAACTGGGACAGGGCTGGGACGTGAGTCCTCCCAGGGCTGGGGGGATCCAGGGGGGGTTCGCAGGGGTGCAGGGAGGGGGTCTGCAGCTTGGGGGGGTGGGTTTGGGAGGACCAGGCAGGGGGTGCAGGCAGAGCCCCCCCACCCCAACCTCCTTCTAAGGGCCCGATCCTGGCTCCTGTCCACAGCTCCCCCCAGTCTTGTACCCCCCCTCCCCTTGCCCCCCAAAACCCACCCCCCCAGCTCTCTCGCTGCCCCACGCCCCATTTTCGGGGGGGGGGGCAATCCCCCCCCTCCATGTCCCTGTTGTCCCGCCCCCCAATTGTCACCCCACAGGGATGGGACCTGCAGCCTTAAGGCAATTTAAAGCACATCAACCCCTCCACCACACACCCCAACCCCTTGGGGTCCCCCCCATGGAGACCCCAAAATCCCAGCACAGATGGGTCATGGGACCACCATGGGGTGGGGACACCCGTGTCAGAGGGGGGACAGCCACCCATGGGTGGGGAAGACCCAAGGGGGTCACCAGGGTGGTCCAGAGTCACTGATGTCCATCCATCCATCCATCCCCCCACCCCAAAACCTCCTCCCCACGGGTTGGAGGACAAGGGTTGGGGGTTCTCCTGCTTCCCCCACCCAACCCTGGCGTGTGTCCAGTGTGTGTCCCCCTCCTCCTCCACCCCACCCATGGGTCCCCTCAGTCAGCCCCCACTTCGGGTTGTCCCCCCTCGGGGTCCAGGCAGCCGTTGAGTTGGGGGTCAGGGGTTTGGGGGTCGTATTCCTCATCCAAAAAGTCCAGGGAGTTGTTACTGGGCAGCCCCCGGATGGTGAACTTGTGGGACACTTTGGTCCACTGCTCCCTGTTGCTGGCCACCCGCTCATAGAGCTCCGCTGCCTTGGGGAAGAGGTCCTGCAGCAACCTGGTGAGGGGGGGACACAAACCCCCATCAGCATCCCCACCCAAGATGGGGGTCAACCCAGTTACTCCTCTCCATCCATCTCCCATCCATCCATCCATCCATCCATCCATCCATCCATCCATCCATCCCCCATCCATCCATCCATCCATCCATCCATCCATCCATCCATCCCCCATCCATCCATCCCCCATCCATTCCTCCCTCCCCATCCATCCATCCATCCCCCATCCATCCATCCATCCATCCATCCATCCCCCATCCATCCATCCATCCATCCATCCATCCATCCATCCCCCATCCATCCATCCATCCATCCATCCATCCATCCATCCATCCATCCATTCCTCCCTCCCCATCCATCCATCCATCCATCCATCCATCCATCCATCCCCCATCCATCCATCCATCCATCCATCCATCCATCCATCCATCCATCCATCCCTCACCCATCCATTCCTCCCCCATCCATCCATCCATCCCTCCCTCCCTCCCTGCTGCTTGGAAACCCCTCCCCAAACATCTCCAAGACCTCCCAGTCCCACCGTGGCATGGCACAGAGAGGTGATGGGAGAGGTGTGTTGGTGTCCTGCCCCCCACCCACCCCCCAAACACCCCAGAGGGCCCCTCAGTTACTTGTAGATGGGCATGGCGATGTGCTCCATGAAGCTGATCTGCAGCTCGGGGATGTAGGCTTTCTCCCTGTCCATCATCTCCAGAGGGCGGTTGCCCATGGCCTTCTCCTACAGTGGTGGCAAGGATGGGGTCAAAACCAGTGGCCAACCCCTCCCCAATCCCAACCAACCCCCTCCCAATCCCAACTAACCCCTCCCCAGAGCCCCCTTGGCACTCGGGGGGAGCGTTGGCCAAACCCAACCCTGGAACAAGCCTGGTGCTACCTACCAGGTCACCCTGGGAGAAGAACTCCTTGTAGATCAGCTCCTGCAAGGGACACACTCTCAGCATTGGAGGGGGGGTCATGCATGGGGTGACCCCCCCCAAACACCCCACCTGCCCTCCAGGAGCCCCCCTTCCATGGCCACAGGGGGACAGTGCCATGTTGGGTGGGGACACGGGATGGGGGATGCTGCTGGGTGGTCCAGGGGATGGACCCCAGAGTGGTGTCGCTGGTGTCTGGGAGGAATTTGGGGGGGTGTTGGGGTGGCCCTCAGGGGGTCAGCGCCAGGGTGGGACACTCACTGCGATCTTTCTGGTGGTCTTCCAGCCCTTGGTCTGGTCGGAGAGGTCGCAGGAGGTCATGAGCAGGCAGAGCAACAGGCTGCGGTGCTGCTTGTTCTTGGAGTCATAGCCCACTGCCAGGGAGGGGGTCCAGGGTTGGGGTGGGGGGGGGTCCCACGACCCCCATCTCCCCCTCTGAGAGGACTTTGGGGACTTGCCATGTCATCATCCCCCCCACTTTTGGTGGGATGAGGTCCCAACACTCCCCAACCCCCAGGATATCACCCCCCCCGCCCCAACCTTTGGTGGGTTGAGGTCCCACCACCCCCCAACCCCCAGGACTTGCCATGTCATCACCCCCCCGCCCCAGATTTGGTGGGATGAGGTCCCACCACCCCCCCAGCACCCCGAGCAGGGGTGTTTCACCTTCTGCCATCTTCTGGAGGTCCTTGAAGATGCGGAGGTGGTGGGCCAGGTCGGTGGCCAGGATGATGTCCCTCATCAGGTCCAGCATGCGCTGGTAGTCCTGTGGGACCAGGCAAGGTCTGGTCCATCCCAAGGGCCCGATCCAGCTGGGGGGGGCTCTGGGGGTCCGGAGGGTCCGAGGGGGCTCAGCCTGGGGCATGGGGTGGGGGGTGTTGTGGGGTTTTGGGGGGTCATGGTGCCAAGGTTGGGGCTCACCTTGCGGGAGAAGTGGTCGAAGATGTTGCAGCCTTGGCTGTTGAGGATGGCGATGGCTTGGGCAAAGTGGTGCCTCTGGGGGAGGAACCAGGGTGGGGAGGGGGCTGTGAGACCACACAGGGTGGTCCTCCCCCCCAGTCTGAGCCCAACATGGGGCAGGGGGATGTTTGGGGGGGCAGGGGGTCACAGGACACAGGGATGGACAGACACCTCACCTCCATGACAGAGCCCTCGGAGCTGTAGAGCGCGGCCAGGACTGATTTCTGCAGGACAGAGCAGCCAGTCAGTGAGCTATGGGGGTGAAGACCCCCCTCTCCACACCCACCCCACCCCCCTAGTCCTGCCCTCATGTCCACTCCCCCCACCCCTTTGGGCATCCCAGCTCACCGAGGCCACCTGGAAGGAGTTATTGGTGCCTCTGTGGTCCAGGTCGTGGCACATGCAGGAGATGAAGAGGGCAAAGATCTCGATGTCTCTGAGGGGAGGGGTTGAAGGAGGGAAACTGAGGCAGGGGGGAGGGCAAGGACCACCCTAGCCAAGCCAGGGGACAGGGACAGGGACAGGGATGGTCCATGTACTTACTCCAGGTAGTTGACGAGCTCCAGGTTCTTGTAGAGCAGGTAGCAGAAGTGGGAGACGGAGAAGGCATGCATCCAGTTGTGGTAGGGGGGGTCCCGGTAGCCCTTCTTCACCATCAGGCAGAACCTGGGGGGGGTGGATAGGACCATGAGGAGGAAGAGGAGGGTGGTCTTGGCTCCCCAGTGACCCCCCCCCCAGCTTGCCCAGGGGTCCCACAGGTGGGTGTGGGGCCAGGGACCTGGTGAGCGTCTGACGGTCCATCTTGTAGGTGTTGATGAAGTTCATGTCCTGCAGCATGCTGAGGATGGCCTGAGGAGGGACAGGGGGTGGCAGCGTGGTGACAACACGTGTCCCTCCCCAGACACCCCTGCCTGGCAGGTAGGGTGATGCTTGGGGGTGCAGCCACATCACCCCGTCCTCATCCCCATCCCCATCTGATCGCCATCACAAGCCCACCCCATCCCCACCCTCATCCCATCCCCATCCCCTTTGCCATCCCCATCCCAACCTCATCCCCTCCTACCCCATTCCCATCCCCATTTTCATCCCCATCCCCATTCCCATCCCCATCCCCACCCCATCCCCTTCGCCATCCCCATCCCAACCTCATCCCCTCCTACCTCATTCCCATCCCCATTTTCATCCCCATCCCCATTCCCATCCCCATCCCCATCCCCACCCCATCCCCATCCCCATCCCAACCTCATCCCCTCCTACCCCATTCCCATCCCCATTTTCATCCCCATCCCCATTCCCATCCCAATCCCCACCCCATCCCTATCCCCATCCCCTCCCTCATCCCATCCCCTTCGCCATCCCCATCCCAACCACATCCCCTCCTACCCCATCCCCACCCCATCCCATTCCCATCCCCTTCACCATCCCCATCCCCATCCCCATCCCCATCCCCATCCCCATCCCAACCTCATCCCCTCCTACCCCATTCCCATCCCCATCCCCTTCCCCATCCCATCCCATCCCCTCTCCATCCCTCATCCCCCCTGGGGCTGGGGTACAGGACCTGCTGAGGGGCTGGCAGGGACTGGTGGCCCTTGGGGACCGTCCCCATGATGCTCACCATGGAGGTGTCATCCTCAGGCAGCGAGCGGGGGGTGTAGGTGAAGCTGGCGAAATTGGGGTCGATGGTGGACACGGGCTGGATGCCCTCGCTCAGCAGCTTGGTGTACTCATCATCCGACACCTGCAGGAGCCATTCCCAGTGGCCAGGTCCTCAGCATGTCCCCAAGCTGTCCCTTGGGCCACCTCAGCCCCAAGCAGGAGCAGAAAGCCACCCTCCTCCTCACCCAAACCCCCCATCCCTGTGCCACCTCACCTTCATGTGGTACATCATCATCTCGTTGGCCAGGTGGCTGCGGTACTGAGCCTCATTCACCTTCTTGTAGAGCAGTGACTGTGGGGTGGGAGGGGGGGATGGGAGCTTTGGGGGGTGGGCAGACCCCCCCAGGACCCCCTTGTCGCCCCTCACCCCACCCTGTCCCATTCCCAGCACCGATTGTCCCCAAGGACCACAAACACCTCCCTCCCCATCCTCATCTCTCTACGCTGCACCCAACACCAGGGCAGAGCAGTGGGTCCCCCTTGACCCCCCAACCCCACCCCTGGCTGTGCCCTCCCCATCCCACCCCCATCCCATCCCCATCCCATTCTATCCCAATCCCATCCCCATCCCATTCCATCCCATCCCATCCCATCCCACCCCCGTCCCATCCCATCCCATCCCCATTCCCATCCTATTCCACCCCATCCCCATCCCCACCTCATCCCCATCCCATTCCCACCACCAACTGTCCCCAAGCACCTCACACACCTCCCTCCCCATCCTCATCTCTCCACGCTGTGCCCAACTCCAGGGCAGAGCGGTGGGTCCCCCTTGAAGCACCCCCAGCCCCACTCTTGGGTTGGGGACCCCCCCACCCACCCCCAGCACGTACATGGGCGATGCTGATGCCACAGTAGATGGAGAAGGCGGTGGCCAGGTCCTCATCAAACTTACTGAACCAGGGTCCATTGATCTTATTGACCAGCTCAGCCACCCCGATGACCTCTGTGAGTGGAGAGAAGCCCAGAGCTTCAGGGGTGGGAAGGGACCTCTGGAGATCATTTAATCCAGAGCAGGAGCACCCAGACTGAATCTCACAGGAACATCCAGGATCAGTTTTCAAGGCCAGGTTGGATGTGGCCCTGGGCAACTTTGTGTAGCTCCAGGCCTGGAGGTTGGTGGCCCTGCCTGTGGCTGGGGGTTGGAGCTCTGTGACCCTTGGGGTCCCTTCCAACCCAGACCAGTCTGGAATTCTGTGATTCTATGATCACTGGGTTTGAATGTCTCCAGAGAAGGAGACTCCCCAGCCTCTCTGGGCAGCCTGGCCCAGGGCTCTGGCACCCTCACAGAGACAAAGTTCCTCCTGACATTCCCATGGAACTTCCTCTGCTCCAGCTGCACCTGCTGCCCCTTGTCCTGTCGCTGCCATCCCTGAGAAGAGCCTGGCTCCAGCCTCCTGACTCTCACCCTTTACATATTGATAGACATTGATGGGTCACCCCTCAGTCTCTTCTTCTCCAGGCTCAAGAGGAGGCCCAGCTCCCTCAGCCTCTCCTCATCAGGAAGGGGTTCCATTCCCTCCATCACCTTGGTGGCCCTGCACTGGGCTCTTCCAAGGAGTTCTGTGCCCTTCTTGAGCTGAGGGGCAGAACTGGACCCAATATTCTAGGTGGGGTCTCACCAGGGCAGAGCAGAGGGGGAGCAGGACCTCTCTTGACCTACTAACCACCCCCTTTCTAATAGACCCCAGGGTGCCATTAGCCTTCTTGGCCATAGAATCCCAGACTGGTCTGGGTTGGAAGGGACCCCAAGGGTCACAGAGCTACAACCCCCTGCCACAGGCAGGGCCACCAACCTCCAGGCCTGGAGCTACACAAGATTGCCCAGGGCCACATCCAACCTGGCCTTGAACACCTCCAGGGATGAGGTACCGCCCCCCTCTCTGGGCAGCCTGTTCCAGCCCCTCACCACTCTCTCTCAATGGCCATGAGGACACATTGCTGGTCCCGGTCACCCTGCTGTCCCCCCAGGACCCCCAGGTCCCCTCTCCCCATCTCCCCAACATCCCACTCCCCAACCCATACTGGTCCTTGGGGCTTGTTCTTCCCCAGATCCCACCACTCGCCCCTGATTAAACTTCTCCCCACCCAACTCTCCAGCCGGACAGCAGCTCAACCCCCTGGTTTTGGGGTGGGACACAGAGGGAGGGGGGGTCAGGATCAGGCCCACCTACCCACCCACCCTGCTCCTCACCCTGGTTCTCGTTCTTGATGGGGAAGCAGAGGATGTTCCTGGTGCGGAAGCCGGTGCTGTCGTCCACCCCCCGGTAGAAGAGGGGGTGTGAGTAGGCGTCCTTGATGTTCAGGATCTTGCCGGTGGTGGCCACGTGCCCAGCGATGCCCTGGTCAGCAGGGATGCGGATCTCATAGCTCTGCAGGGCAAGGAGAGGACCTCAGCAGCGGGGAGGAGGGTGAGGCTGGGGGGGGTGGAGCTCAGAGCACCCCCCACCCCACCCCAAAAAGTCTGTCATCCCGCCCCCGCGCTCACCTCGTCGTCCACCACGCCGCCGTCGAAGACTTTGGCCACCAGCTCGTGGCTGAGGCGGTCCAGGAGGAACACGGAGCATCTGCAAGAGATGCTGAGGGTGCTTGTACCCATGGGGGGGGCGCCTGGACCACCCCCCACCCGCCTTCACCCCCCACCCACCCCGGGCTCCACTCACATCTCGGCGTTGCTGAGGTTTCGCGCCTCCGTGATGATCTCCTGGAGCAGGACGGAGACGTCGTCTGTGGGGAGGAGTTGGGGGCAGTTGGGGAGGGGTTGGGGTGGGGTTGGGGTGGGGTTGGGATAGGGGGGGTTGGGGTGGATTTGGGGTGGGTTGGGGTGGGGTTGGGGTTGGGATGGGGAGGGATTGGGGTGGAGTTGGGGTGGGGTTGGGTTGGGGTGGAGTTGGGGTGGGGTGGGGTTGGGATGGGGGGGTTGGGGTGGAGTTGGGGTGGGTTGGGGTGGGGTTGGGGTTGGGATGGGGAGGGATTGGGGTGGAGTTGGGGTGGGGTTGGGTTGGGGTGGAGTTGGGGTGGGGAAGGGTTGAGGGGAGTTGGAGTGGGGTTGGGGTTGGGTTGGGGTGGGGAGGGGTTGGGGGGAGTTGGGGTGGAGTTGGGGTGGGGTTGGGGTGGGATGGGGTGAAGTTGGGGTGGGGTTGGAATGGAGAGGGATTGGGGTGGAGTTGGGGTGGGGTTGGGGTGAGATGGAGTTGGGGTGGGGTTGGGGTGGGGTTGGGGTGGGGTGGAGTTAGGGTGGAGTTCAGGTGCAGTTAGGGTGGAGTTGGGGTGGGGTTCAGGGGGAGTTTTGGTGGGGTTGGGGTGGAGTTGGGGTGGGGTTGGGGTGGGGATGGAGTTGAGGGGAGTTGGGGTGGGGTTGGGGCGGGGTTGGAGTTGAGGGGAGTTGGGGTGGATTTGGGGTGGGGTTGGGGGGAGTTGGGGTGGGGTTGGGGTGGGGTTGGGATGGAGTTAGGGGGAGTTGGGGTGGAGTTGGGGTGGGGAGGGGTTGGGATGGAGTTGTGGGGAGTTGGGATGCAGTTGTGGTGGGGTTCAGGGGGAGTTGGGATGCAGTTGGGGTGGAGTTGGGGTGGGGTTGGAGTGGGGAGGAGTTGGGGTGGGGTTGGGGTGGAGTTGGGGGGAGTTGGGGTGGGGTTGGGGGGGAGTTGGGGGGGAGTTGGGTTGGAGTGGAGTTGGGGTGGGGAGGGGTTGGGGTGGAGTTGGGGGGAGTTGGGGTGGGGTTGGAGTGGATTTTGGGTGGGGTGGGTGTGGGGTGGGGAGAGTCAGGTTGCTGCCCCCCCCCTCGCCCCCCCCACTGGTGTGATGAGCTGGGGGGGTCTCAGCTGAGCCTGTCCCAAGCCCCGGGAGTGCAGAGGGGGGAGCGTGCAGGAGGCGTGTGCCAGCTCCCAGCAATCCCAGTACAGGGTCCCAGCAATCCCAGTATGGTGTCCCAGCAAGCCCAGTGCCATGACCCAGCAAGCCCAGTATGGTGTCCCAGCAATCCCAGTGCAGAGCCCCAGCACTGCCAGTGCCGTGTCCCCGCCACAGGGCACCTACCCAAATGGGTGAAGAGGTTCTTGGCCACCTGCAGCAGGGCCTGGGGGGTGGGGACACACGGACAGACAGACACACGGAGGGGACAGTGTCAGGGCAGCGCCATGCCGGGGGTCACGCACACGCATGTCCCCGTGCCCCACATGTGTGTCCCCGCGCCCCACACGTGTGTCCCCGTGCCCCACACGCATGTCCCCATGCCCCACACGCGTGTCTCCGTGCCCCACACCTGTCTCCCCACACCCCACACATGTGTTCCCACACCCCACATACATGTGCACACACCCCACACGCATGTCCCTGTACCCCACACACATGTCCCCATGCACCACACACGTGTCCCCGTGACCCACACACCTCTTCCTGCACCCCACACGTGTGCCCACACCCCACATGCATGTCCCCATGCCCCACACACATGTGCCCATGCCCCACCCGTGTCTCCTCGCACCCCACACACGTGTCCCTGTCCCCACACACATGTGCCCACACCCCACACACATGTCCCCCTGCACCACACACGTCCCCACACCCCACACGCATGTCCCTGTGCCCCACACACTTGTCCCCATGCCCCACACACGTGTCCCCATGCCCCACACACTTGTCCCCATGCCCCACACACGTGTCCCCATGCCCCACACACGTGTCCCCATGCCCCACACGTCCCCACACCCCACACACATGTCCCCCTGCACCACACACATGTCCCCACACCCCACACACGTGTCCCTGCGCCTCACACCTATCTCCCCATGCCCAACATGCATGTCCCCATGCCCCACACCGATCTCCCCGTGCCCCACACGCGTGTCCCCGCGCCCCACACGCGTGTGGGGCACGGGGACACGCGTGTGAGGCACGGGGACACGCGTGTGGGTGGCAGGGACACCCGTGTGCCCACCTGGCACTCGCACTTGAGCTTCTGCTCCTTCTGGAAGGCCAGGGTGCTGGTCAGCACGGTGGACGTGTAGCAGAAGCAGTGCTGGATCTTGTGCTCGTCGGCAGCCGTGTAGCTGGGGAGGGACACGGGGGGGACATGGGGACAGGGGGGACAATGGGGGGATGTGGGGACATGGGGGGGACACAGGCCTCAGTCTGCGGGTGCAGGGTCCCAGTAAGCCCAGTGCAGGGTCCTGGAAATCCCAGTACAGTGCCCCAGCAAGTCCAGTATGGTCCCCAGCAAACCCAGCACAGTGTCCCAGCAATCCCAGTACAGTGTTCCAGCAATCCCAGTACGGTGTCCCAGCAAGCCCAGTATGGTGTCCCAGCAAGCCCATGACCCAGCAATCCCAGTATGGTGTTCCAGTAAGCCCAGTGCCATGACCCAGCAAACCCAGTATGGTGCCCCAGAAATCCCAGCACAGAGCACCAGCAATCCCAGTACAGTGTCCCAGCAATCCCAATACAGCATCCCGGCAAGCCAAGTGTGGTCCCCAGCAAGCCCAGTGCCATGACCCAGTAAACCCAGTACAGTGCCCCAGAATACCCAGTACAGTGTCCCAGCAAACCCAGTGCCATCTCCCAACAATCCCAGCACAGTTTCCCAGCACTGTCCCAGTAAACCCAGTATGGTGCTCCAGTAAGCCCAGTGCTATGACCCAGCACTCCCAGTACAGTGCCCCAGCACACCCAGTTCCCCCCACCCCAGGTCACACCTGGCCACCTGCTCCCCCCACCATGGAGATGGGTCCATCCATCCCCCCCTCCAGCAGCCCCAGCTCAGGTCGGGGGGGGGTGAGGGACAGATCCTGCCCCCCCATTGCCCCCCACCCCACACCCACCTGTCCCCACTCAGCTTGTTGAAGGCACAGGCCAATGCCACCACCTGGGAGGTGGCCCGGCTGATGACAGGGACACAGAGCATGGAGGTGACCTCACAGCCCAACATGCTGCTCAGCTGCTTGTGCTCCTCCTGGCGGGGGAGTGGGGGGTGAGATGGGGATGGATTTACCCCTCACAACCCTTCCAACACCCCCAGGAAGCCATTTTGGGGTGGGGGGGGTGGTTATTTGTGTCCCCAAGGTGTGATTTGGGGGTACCCACCTCGCTGATGTCCTTCAAGACGATGGGTTTCTTGTCCTCCACCACCTGCCCCAGGCGCCCAAAGGTGAGCTGTGGGGGGGGAAGGGGAGGGGTGAGCCCATGGGAGCTGCTGACACCCCCCCAACACCCCCACTTCACTGTTCCTCCCCACCCCTCACCGAAAAGCTGATCTCCTCCTCCAGGACACGGTCCCCCACCACCTGGAAGAGATGGGAGGGGGTTGAGCTGCCATGGGATGGGCAGTGAGATCCATGGGGATGGGACCAAGGGGGGTAAGGGGACCCCTGACCCATGGATGGATGGGGGATGGATGGATGGATGGGGGATGGAGGGATGTATTTGGGATGGAGGAGGGAGAGAGGGAGGGAGGGAGGGAGGGATGGTGGATGGATGGATGGATGGATGGATGGATGGATGGATGGATGGATGGATGGATGGATGGACGGACGGACGGGGGATGGATGGATGGATGGATGGATGGATGGATGGATGGATGGATGGATGGGGGATGGATGGATGGAGGGATGGATGGAGGGATGGGGGAGGGAGGGAGGGAGGGAGGGAGGGAGGGAGGGAGGGAGGGAGGGAGGGAGGGAGGGATGCTGGATGGATGGATGGATGGATGGATGGATGGATGGATGGATGGGGAATGGATGGGGGATGGATGGAGGGATGGATGGGGGATGGATGGGGGATGGATGGAGGGATGGGGGATAGATGGAGGGATGGGGGATGGAAGGAGGGATGGGGGATGGAGGGAGGGATGAGGGATGGAGGGAGGGATGGATGAGAGATGGAGGGAGGGATGGATGAGGGATGGATGGATGGATGGATGGGGGATGGATGGAGGGATGGGGGATGGAGGGATGGAGGGATGGATGGAGGGATGGATGAGGGATGGAGGGATGGAGGGATGGATGGATGGATGGATGGATGGATGGATGGATGGATGGGGGATGGATGGATGGATGGATGGATGGGGGATGGATGGAGGGATGGGGGATGGAGGGATGGAGGGATGGATGGAGGGATGGATGAGGGATGGAGGGATGGAGGGATGGATGGAGGGATGGATGGATGGATGGATGGATGGATGGATGGAGGGAGGGAGGGAGGGAGGGATGGATGGAGGGTGGGATCAGCACAGGGGGCTCAGCCCGGTGCCACCCACCTGGCAGAAGAGCTGATGATTGTCCTCAGAGACGAGCAGGAGGCAGCAGCACAGCGACTGGGTCTCCTGCTTCAGCTGGGAGGGGGGGGGCAGGGCATGAGGGTCAGCACCCCAACATGCCCTCAGACACCCCCACCCAGGGCAGGATCCAGCCCCTCCTGTGTCCCCCCACCCCATGCCCAGGGCCCCCACACTCAGCTGCTCCCTTAAAACCAATAACCCCAGGCTGATCGTGTTCACTCTGGAGACTACTGATGGCGAGGGCAAGGCTATTCACTCTTGTCCCTACTGATGGCTGCACAGCTGATACTTGAGACGGTTCTTTTGCTTGTGGGTGGGAGGGAAGAGGTTGGGAGGGGGGAGGGTGACATGAAATGGGGTTCTCTGGTCCAGAGCTGAGGGGGGATGGGCTGGGGAACGGGGTGGGTGAGGTGCTACTCACATAGTTGATGACCTTGAGCTGCAGCGAGGCGGCGTCCAGGTCGTAGAGCTCCCCTGCACAAGGGGCAAGAGCAAGGTGAGGGAGTACCCCCCAACCTCCCTGTACCCCCAAACCTCATCCCCTGGGTCCCCTCACTCCATCCCCCAGGTCCCCCCACCCCGGGCTCACCACAGAGCTGCAGGATCTTGGAGTCCAGGTCGCTGTAGCTGCTCTCAGGGGCCTTCTCGGGCTTGGCCAAGGAATTTTGGGAGGAGCTGGTGGAGAGGCTGACCTGGGGCCAGGGCTGCAGCTTCTGAAGGGCTTGTAGGCGCCTGTAGGCCACCAGAGTCTGCAAGGGAGGGTGTCAAGGGCATGGGGGACAGGGGGACGGGTGGCACGTCCCCACCACCCGGCCCTGGGTGACTCACGTGTCTCTCCAGCGCGCGCAGGTTCTGCTCGTCCGGCTCGCTCAGCTGGCCACAGTGCACCTGGGGTGGGGTGGGGTGGGTGAGGACCCCAGGGTGGGTGAGGACCCCCACGCCTGTCCCCTGGAGCCCTGCCCATGCCCCCAAACTCACCAGGATGACACACACCACGGCCCCACTGTCCTTGTCCACCAGCGGGATGATGAGCACTGTGAGGTGGGAGAGCGGTGGTCTGGAGTGGCCATCCATCCCCTATCCCCCATCCATCCATCATCCATCCATCCCCCATCCATCCATTCCCCATCCATCCCCCATCCATCCATCCATCCATCCATCCATCTCCCATCCCCCATCCATCCCCCATCCATCCATCCATCCATCCCCCATCCCCCATCCATCCCCCATCCATCCATCCATCCATTCCCCATCCATCCATCCATCCATCCATCCATCCATCCATCCATCCATCCATCCATCCCTCCATCCATCCATCCATCCATCCATCCATCCATCCATCCATCCCCCATCCATCCATCCCTCCATCCACCCCCCATCCATCCCCCATCCCCCACTCCCCTCCTCCCCCCACGCCCCCTCCCCACAGCCCCACCTTGTGTGCCGGGGGCCAGGGGTGCTGCCAGGGGTCCCAGCTGCCGGCCGGGGAGCTCAGCAGGGGGCAACCCCCCACATTCCAGCCTCTTCTGTCGCCGAACGGCATCCCTGCAGGGACAGGGACACCCTGAGCCACCACCCGGGGGGCACCCAGCACCCCCACCCAGGCAAGGGCTCCCCAGGAGGGTGCCCTGCCTGTCCTGGGGAGGAGACGGGTGGCTGGACGGTGCAGATTGGGGTGGTGTGGGATGGGATGGGGATGGGGATGGGGATGGGGATGAGGGAGGGGTTTGGGATGGGGACGGGAATGGGGACAGGGGTGGCTCATCAGCCCCCCTCCAGCTGCTGCCATCTGTCGGGGGTCTGTGGCACAGCACAGTGCTGGGGGGTGCCGGGTCAGCCCAGCCCCAATCCCAGCAGGGGATGGATGGGGGGTGGGGGCATCATCACCCCCCGTGTCACCCCGTGCACACATGTGCCCACACACCCGCCGAGCCGCAGGCCGGTGGCACACACGGTGCTGGGGGGGGGGGGCGGGGGGGGTCGGGCTCACCTGAGCTTCCCCTCGGGCGGCAGCTCGTGGGGGGGGTCATCACAGATCAACCTGGTTTCCCCATCCAGCAGGTAGATGTAGACGTGCTCCTGGGGGAGGGGGGCAGTGCTGAGGGACCCTCAGGGCCACCACCAGCACCCCAGGGCCACCACCAGCATCCCGGGACCACCAGCACGCAGATCCCCAGCATGCTGGGGCCACCAGCACCCCAAGGCCCCCCAGCACCCAGGGCCACCAGCACCCCAGAGCCACCAGCACCCCAAAGCCACCAGCACCCCAGGGCCACCAGCATCCCAGGACCACCAGCACCCCAGTGCCACCACCAGCACCCCAAAGCCACCAGCACCCCAGGGCCACCAGCACCCCAAAGCCACCAGCACCCCAAAGCCATCAGCACCCCAGGGCCACCAGCATCCCAGGACCACCAGAAGCAGTACCCCAAGCCCCCCAGCACCCATTCCCCCAGCACCCCAAGGTCACCAGGACCCATGAGGACTCCTGGGGGGGCTCCATGCTGCTCCCCACTGCCAGGAGCCAGCTGGTGATGTCCAAGTACTGTGACCAGAGGGACTTTACAGTGACAATGGGGGGACCACCAGCATGTGGGATGCGTGGTCCAGAGAGGGGGGGACACACCCCTCAGGGGGGGACACCCCCCAGTCCTGCCCCGACCTACCACTCTGGGCAGCAGGGAGACCAGGGCATGGCGCAGGGTGTCCCTCAGGCTGGAGACATCAATCACGGCCCCCAGGCTCAGCAGCGCATCCTGGGGGGACACAGCAGGGTTGGGGGGTGGGTGGGGGGGTACAGCACCCTGAGGCCACAGTGAGGGGCACCACAGACACCCCCCCCACACCATCCCATCACGTCCCCATAGCACAGGGATGGTAGGTCCTCCTTCCCCCAGACACCCCCCCCCTAGACCCCCTCAGAGACTTTTTGGGGTTGGAAGGTCCCTTTTTGGGTGATGGCTGTCAAGGGGGGGTCCCCCAAATTGGGGTAGTGGGGGGTGGGGGGTGTGGAACTGGGCCCAGTGTGCTGGTGTACTGGGAGCACTGGGCTGGAGACTCGCACAGGGCTGGTATGGGGAGGGGTCCCCAGGGAGCTGAGGTTGGGGCCGGGGGTGGGGGTGCCACACGTGGCACTGCAGGAGCCATGCTGATGTCTGCACTAGCCATGCTGATGGTTGTGCTAGCCACAGCAACATCTGTGCTAGCCACAGCGATATCCGCACTAGCCACGCTGATATCTGTGCTAGCCACACTGATATGTGCACTAGCCACACTGATATCTGTGCTAGCCACAGCAACATCTGCGCTAGCCACGCTGATATCTGCGCTAGCCACGCTGGAATCTGCACTAGCCACGCTAGCATCTGCACTAGCCACAGCAATATCTGCACTAGCCACACTGATATCTGCACTAGCCACAGCAATATCTGCGCTAGCCACAGCGATATCTGCACTAGCCACACTGATATCTGCACTAGCCACAGCGATATCTGCGCTAGCCACAGCGATATCTGCACTAGCCACACTGATATCTGCACTAGCCACACTGATATCTGCACTAGCCACAGCAATATCTGCACTAGCCACAGCGATATCTGCACTAGCCACACTGATATCTGCACTAGCCACAGCGATATCTGCGCTAGCCACAGCGATATCTGCACTAGCCACACTGATATCTGCACTAGCCACAGCAATATCTGCACTAGCCACAGCGATATCTGCACTAGCCACACTGATATCTGCACTAGCCACAGCAATATCTGCGCTAGCCACGCTGGAATCTGCACCAGCCACGCTGATATCTGCACCAGCCACGCTGATATCTGCACTAGCCACTCTGATAACCGCACTAGCCATGCCAGTATCAGAAGAGGGCAGGAGAGGGCAGCAGTCCTGCCCTTCAGCATCCCTCCAGGGTCAGGACCGATTCCCCGGGTGCTGGTTCCTCCCCATTAACAAGGGGTGCCAGCCACACCCCCATCCCACGCCACCCTTGGGTTACTGGGAGCACTGGGGCTCCTGCCAGGCACCCACCTGCTGTTCCCCCGCCCTAAATCACACCCTGGGGAGAGAACCAGCTCGACGGAGCCCAAAGGATTAACAGGGATTTGGGGGGAAGGGGGGGGGGGTTAGGATGGACCCACGGACAAGCTGGGGGTGCAACACCCACCCCTGGCCCCGTTCCCATGGGATAAGGACGAATCCCACAGGATAAGGATGATGCTGTTACCGGGGTAACGGCGCTGGGATGCGCTCTGCCACTGGTCCTGGTTTTGAAGGACAGGACCTCACACCCGAGGGACCCCAGCCCAGCATCCCCCCCCACACACACACTGTGGCACCCTGGGAGCACCCTCAGCAGCGGGGCTGTATCCAGTGGGAGCTGAAGACATGGGCACCGGCTGTTATTCCAACAGGGCTGCGTCTCCAGTCGCCTACTCACACTGGAGACACATGCACTGTAGAATACAGCCAGGCCTCCTCTGGCTGGCTGTCCTGCCGTCCCTCTGGCCCTCGGTGGCGGCTCAGCGTCCCCCTAACGTGTACAGGGTGATGGGGCAGAGCCCAAATGGGACACACCCCCCCCCTCCTCCCCCTGGGAGCATGAGATGCCGATGGGGAATGGGCAGGTGGCAGCTGGGGGGCAGAGAGGGATTTAATAGGAGTGGGATCCGGCACCAGGCCCCTGAGAGGGGTGGGAAAAGCTGCTGGAGCTAAAAAAAGCCACCCCCACCCCCTCCACACCCCCCTGTTCCTGTGCCTGAGATTGGGAGAGAGAGCAGGGGCGGGAGAGAGGGTCACACCCTGAAGGACATCCTGATCATCCATCCCACTCATCCCATCCTGCTCATCCCACCCCATTCATCCCAATCCCACTCATCCCACCCCACTCATCCCATCCTGCTCATCCCAATCCCACTCATCCCATCCCGCTCATCCTAATCTCACTCATCCCATCCCACTCATCCCAATCCCGCTCATCCCATCCTGCTCATCCCATCCCGCTCATCCCACCCCGCTCATCCTAATCTCACTCATCCCATACTGCTCATTTTACCCTACTCATCCCAGTCCCGCTCATCCCATCCCATAGTGCTCATCCCAATCCCACTCACCCCATCCTTCTCATCCCATCCTTCTCGTCCCATCCCTGCTCATCCCATATTTCTTATCCTACCCCACTCATACCACCCCGCTCATCCCATCCCGCTCATCCCATCCCCGGTCATCCCAATCCCACTAATCCCTCCCCAGCTCCTCATCCCCGAAGATGCCTCAGAGCAGCGAGAGGGAGGGAGGGGGGTGGGGGGGAAGCCTCAGCCCCCCTCTGCTGCCAGGCCGGAGCCCTGCTCGGCGTCAGGCCCGGCGCCAGCGGCTGCCACCCCGGCCACATCCCCCTTGCCCATAAATAGCCTCTCCCGGCCCCGCCGCAGGCTCAGCCCCGCGGGGCCCCGCTGTCAGCTCTGTTTACGGCTCTTATTTAATGACACCCCCTCTCCAGGGCCGGGGGGGGAGGCCAGGGAGCCTCACAAGGCATGAGGGAGGAGGGGGACACAACACATGCGTGGGGTTCCCTCTATCCCCCCCAATTCCTCCTCCTCCTGATCGGGAAGGGGGTCCCTCTCCAGTGATGAGCATCCTGGAGGCGGTTGGGGGGGGGGGGGAAGATGGGATGGGGGGTGTTTTGTGGCCCTCCCCCCCACCCCCCCGCCCCAGCAGCTTGGGCAGGCTGCCCATTCCTGCAGTGCACGGGGCGGGGGGGTTATCCCAGCTCCCAGTAACAGGCACCGGCTGCATCCCTCCCCAGCAGCTGTCGGAGAGCGGGAGGGATAAAGGGGGGGGAGCAGGATCGATGCTCCCAAACCAGGCAGGGAGCCCCCCCCCCCGCCCTGCACCAGCAGCACTGACACACTCACAGCTTGGGGTCCAGCCTGCACCCCACCAAGCTGTTAATTAAGGGGCTAATTAGCCTCCTTAAGCCAGGAACTCGTTAAGCGGCTGGCAGTGAGGGGATGGGGTCCCCCACGTCGCCAGGCACCACTCTGGTTTGGGGGGTGCAGTGGGGAGGGGGGGTGGGGGGGGATCTCCAGATCCATCCCCCAGCTCCTGTGGATGCTTGGAAGGGCTGGGGGGTGGGATGAGCATCCCTGACACCCCCATCCCTGGGGGGGTGGGATGCTCCCACAGCCCCAGTCCTGCTTCTAACTGCCCCCCACCCCCAAGCCTGCTCTGCATCATCCCAGCTTCCCTGGAGCCATGGCAATAATTACACTTCCTGAGGGTTAATTAACCTCAGTTAATTAAGGGGGGGGTCAGTTATATTCCCCAGGTGTCAGAGCAGCACCTGCCCCCTCACCCCGGGGTCCTCGGGATGAGAAGCCGTGTGACGGCTGGAGCTGGGTGCTGGAGGGGATTTGGGGTTGGACCCCAGGGTGGGGGTGCTCCCAGGCCCCACCCAGACTTGGGGGGCAGGGGGTATGCAGGGCACCCCAGGAGCTGAGGGTGCTGCTCCTACAGAGCAGGCTGGGGGGGGGAGCAGTGCCCTGTCCCATCCCAGTCCCTGTCCCCATCCTTGTCCCAGTCCCTGTCCCTTTCCCCATCCCAGTTCCTGTCCTGGTTCCTTTCCCTGTCCCAGTCCCCATCTGTCCCTGTCCCCATCCCAGTCCCTGTCCTGGTCCCAGACCCCGACCCGCTCCCCATCCATCCCTGTCCCCATCCCAGTCCCTGTCCTGGTCCCAGACCCTGTCCCGCTCCCCATCCCTGTCCCCACCCCAGTCCCAATCCTCATCCTGTCCCCATCCCTGTCCCATCCCCTCTCCCTGTCTCCATCCCAGTCCCAACCAGCAGCACACACAGCAGCCATGCCCCCATGGGGCCACCAACCTGTGACCAGTGTCCCCTTCACCCTGCCCTGGGGGGGGGTGGGGGGAGTGGATAACGGGGACACTGCTCCCTCTCCACCAGACACCCAAACCCACCCTGACCCGGAGCACAGCCCCCTCCCCATGGAAAAACAGCTCTATGTTATGCCCCCCCCCCCCCCCCCGATTTCAACCCCCTCTTTGTCCTTCCAGCATCCCATTCCCAGCCACACAGGGGTGGGGACCCCCCATCACAGCCCCCCCCGACTCATGCCAGCCCCCCCCACCCCCGGCTCCAACAGACCCCCCCTGGGAGAAAGCATCTTTCCCACCAGCCATACCCAGGGCTTGGGGATTTTTTTTGGGGGGGGGGGATTAGGGGAGGAGGTGTTCTAGGACAGACCTGTCCCCTTCCTCACCCCCACCAGCCACTGTGGTGGGGTTCAGCCCCCCCATATATATCCCCCCCCCCCCAACTCTGGGGATGTTTACAGCCTGGAGAAACCCCACCCTGGAGGGTTCCTCCCTGGAAGAGCCCCTCATGCTGGAGAGGGATTTGGGGGTGTCCCACTCTCCTCCCGCCCCCCATCACCCCCACTTCCCAGCTCCCCCACCTTGTGCCCATCCCCCTGGCCTCACTCCTGGGTGATTTACCCCCCTCAGAGGAGCTCAGGGTGATGTTTTGGGGGGGAAAGGGGGAGGGCGGATCTATGTGTCCCCGGGGGAGAGCTCAGCTCCTGTTCCGTCAGTCTGTCCGTCCATCCCACCCCCAGCCCTCAGCGGGATTTTATCCACCTGGGAACGCGAGGGAAATGAGCCCAATTAATTCCCTAATTGGATTAGGTCTCTTTAGCCCCTGCCTGAGCGATGCTCTTCGGGATGAAGGCCGACAACAAGGGTGGCTTCACTCCCCAATCCAATTAGAGCATCCGAGATGCTGAGTGAGCACATCACCACCACCCCCCCCCCAACTGCCCTCTGCCCCCCTCCCAGCCCCCTTCATCCCCCAGGCACCATCCCTACCCATGGGGGGGGGCTAGGAAAAGCCCCCCACCTTGCATCACCCCGTTTATCACCCAGGAGCATCCCCCAGACCCAGGGTGGTGGCTTCAAGGTGGTCCCACAGAGGTGGGGATGAGGGTCCCCAGCCCTCCCCCAGCCTTGGGTCCCTTGCCCCCTCCCCCCCCGCCCCCCCAGCCCCTGGATCCCATTACACCCTGCAGCAAATGGGCCTATTCCTCTAACCCTGCTGCCCCCTCCCCCCCTCGCCCCGTGACCCCCCAGTTTGGGGATGCTGGGGTCACCCCCTTGCTCCCAAACCCATGGGATCCTCTCCCCCTGCCACATCTCACCCCATCACTTCCCCTTCTCCAGGGTGCTTTATCCCCCCCCCGCCCCCCCCACTCTCTGCAGGAGGTGACACTGGTCCAGGACCCCCCCCCCCCCCCCAATAAATTTTACCTCCCCCATTTGCACCCAGGGCTGTCCCTGGGATCCCCACACGGGATCCTCTCCCCCTGCCACAGTTTGGGCTCACCCCATCACTTCCCCTTCTCTAGGGCACTTTATCCGCCCCCCTACTCTCTGCAGGGGGTGATGCTGGTCCAGGACCCCCCCCTAAATCTACCCCCCCCAATTGCACCCAGGGATGTCCCTGGGGGCAGCAGGACCCATGGGATCCTCTCCCCCTGCCATATCTCACCCCATCACTTCCCTGTCTCTAGGGTGCTTTATCCCCCCTGCCCCCTCTGTACAGGGGGTGATGCTGGTCCAGGACCACCCCCCAAATTGTATGCCCCCCCCCGATTGCACCCAGGGCTGTCCCTGGGGCAGCAGGACCCACATCCCTGCCCTTACCACCTCCCCATCAGCAGGGTGACAACACCACGCTCACACCCCGGTAAGAAGCCAAGACACCCCCACCAAGACAACCCTCTCCCACCACCCCCACTCCCAATCCCCCCTTGGGGACCCCCCCAAACTGAGCCCCAACAGCCGGTAGCTACAAACACCCCCCCAACCCCCCCAAACCCAGGCGCCAGCGCCGCCCTCCCCAAGCATTTGCCGAGCAAGCTGGTGATGTTAAAAATATCCCAGAGCCGTGATTCATCCATCTCTCTCCCTCCTCCCCTCCTCCCCCAGCTCAGGCCCCCCCATCCCCGGGAGGGGGGTGCTCCCCACCATCACACCCCCCCCAAACACACTACAAGGCCTCGGTGGTTAAATATAGCCGAGCTCTGGTTGGGTGTCAGCAACAAGCAGGAGGCAAGGCCAGGCAGGGGCCTTGTCGCAGGAGGAGAGAGGGTGGCCAGGCTGGGGATGGGGAAACTGAGGCACTGGGGGGGGGATGTGACTCCTGAAGGTGTCAGGTCCCGCTCCAGGCAGGAGCTCAGAGGTGATGCTGAGGTCACCGTGTCCTCCTCACCTCTCTATCCACCCCCCTCTTCCCCTTTCCCACCCCGCCCCAAATACCCCCAAGGGATCCTCTCCACAGGCAGCATCCCTGGGGCAAGGAGTGGATGGACAGATGGGAAAGGATGGACAGAGGGATGGGAAAGGATGGACAGACAGACAGCTGAAAAGCCAGCAGCTCTGCTGAGCCCCTGCCTGGGCAAACATCTCTCGCCTCCATGGGCCACAGGCAGCATCCCTGGGGCAAGCAGCGGATGGACAGATGGAAAAGGATGGACAGAGGCATGGAAAAGGGCAGACAGACAGACAGATAGCTGAAGAGCCAGCAGCTCTGCTGAACCCCGGGCTGGGCAAACATCTCTCGCCTCCCAGCCCGGATCCCAGCGCTGCTTCGGGGCCCAAATTACATTTGGTTAATGTAATTAGGCAGCAACAACCTGTAACCCGAGGTAGCTCCTTAATTACCTCATCTTTTATAGGGGGATAATGAGCGTAACCGGGAAGGAAACACTTCTGGGAGATCTCCTGCCTCCCCACGCTCATTTGCCCGGGGTCCTGTTGCAGGAGATCGATGAGGAGCCGGGGCTGGAGGGCGGCTGGCGAGGAGCAACCCCCACGGCTGCCTCAGTTTCCCCAGCGGCACAAGGTGGCAGCTGGGTGGGATCAGCGCGGGGCTGGGTTTGGGTGGGAAGGGCCCAGGCATCGATCCCAGAGCTCGGCGCACCCCTCCACCCCATTTGCACCCCCCATTCGCACGAGGCCCTTGCACACTCCATTTGCACAAGTAGTTTGCACACCTCATTTGCAGGCGACCATTTGCAGGGGTCCATTTGCACAGGGCAGTTTGCACAGCCCATTTGCACCCCCTATTTGCACAGGGCAGCTTGCAAAGCCCATTTGCACAGAGCATTTGCACGAGGCCCTTGCACACCCCATTTGCACAAGCAGTTTGCACCCCTCATGTGCAGGGGGCCATTTGCAGGAGGCCATTTGTACAGAGCAGTTTGCATGGGGCTGTTTGCACCCCCCCATTTGCACGGGGCAGTTTGCACAGCCCATTTGCACGGAGTATTTGCATGAGGCCCTTGCACACGCCATTTGCACAAGCAGTTTGTACACCTCATTTGCAGAGGACCACTTGCAGGGGTCCATTTGCACAGGGGGCCATTTGCACAGGGCAGTTTGCACGGGGCTGTTTGCACACACCCCCATTTGCACCCCCCATTTGCACAGGGCAGCTTGCACACTCCATTTGCACAAGAAGTTTGCACACCTCATTTGCAGAGGACCATTTGCAGGAGGCCATTTGCACAGGGCAGTTTGCATGGGGCTGTTTGCACACCCCCCCATTTGCACCCCCCATTTGCACAGGGCAGCTTGCACACCCCATTTGCACCCCCTGTTTGCACGGGGCAGTTTGCACACCCCATTTGCACCCCCTATTTGCACAGAGCAGCTTGCACAGCCCATTTGCCCAGAGCATTTGCATGAGGCCCTTCCTTGCACTGCCCATTTGCACAAGCAGTTTGCACACCTCAAGTGCAGGGGGCCATTTGCAGGAGGCCATTTGCACAGGGCAGTTTGCACAGGGTTGTTTGCACCCCCCCCAATTTGCACCCCCTATTTGCACAGGGCAGTTTGCACAGCCCATTTTCACGAAGCATTTGCACGAGGCCCTTGCACAGCCCATTTGCACAGGCAGTTTGCACACCTCATGTGCAGGGGGCCATTTGCAGGAGGCCATTTGCACAGGGCAGCTTGCACACCCCATTTGCACCCCCTATTTACACAGGGCAGCTTGCACAGCCCATTTGCATGGAGCATTTGCACGGGGCAGCTTGCACAGCCCGTTTGCACAAGCAGTTTGCACACCTCATGTGCAGGGGGCCATTTGCAGGAGGCCATTTGCACAGGGCAGTTTGCACGGGGGGTTGTTTGCACACACACCCCCCCCATTTGCACCCCCCATTTGCACAGGGCAGCTTGCACAGCCCATTTTCACGAAGCATTTGCACGAGGCCCTTGCACAGCCCCTTTGCACAAGCAGTTTGGACACCTCATTTGCATGGGGGCCCATTTTGTTTGCACAGCCCATTCGCACCCCCCAATTCCCCCCGCCCCAGGCCTCGCCCATGCCCCCAGCCCTCCCCAGTCCCCCCAGCCCTCGCCTGTCCCCCCAGGCCTTGCCAGTCAGCCCAAGTCTCACCCATCACCCCCAGGCCTCGCCCGTCTCCCCAAGCCTCGCCCTTCACCCCAAGGCCTCGCCCTTCACCCCAAGGCCTCGCCCGTTCCCCCGCGTCCCTCCGGCCTCGCTTCCCTGGGCCGACACAAGTCAAGGCCGCTTCCTGTTGATGTCCCTTGGCCGGGCAGGACAAACGGCCGGGATGGCGGCTGTTCTCCTCAAGGATTTCCCGTCCCGGGGAACATCGCGGCCTTCTCGGAACGGCGCCTGGCCAAAGGCTGCCCCGCTAATTAGTGCCTGATAAGACAGGGGCTGGAAAGGGCCGGGGGTCTCTCTCTCTCTCTCTCTCTCTCTGGCCGGGAAGGGAATTAATTGTTCCATCACTGGGAAGTGGATGGCGAGGGGCTGAGAAGTGGCTGGCACCGCCCGTGGGGATTCCCCCCACCCCAGGGACCACCGGTTCCCCTGCCCGCAGCCCCCACCCTGGGCTCTCCCATGCAGCCAGGGCAGGGACCCTGCGCAGCCCCTCTCCTGCCCCTCACCCACAAACCATGGCAGGGAGGGGGACACAGACCTCTCTCAGCACCCCCCTCTCCTGCCCCAGCCTGTTTTGGGGTGCAATGAATCCCCAGCATCCCCAGAAAGGGACATGACCCTTCTGGTCCCACCATAACAAGCCCAAGGATTGGGGGTGCGGGGGGTACGTGGGGCCAGGGGGGTGCCTGGAGTCAGAGGGATAGAGGATCACATGGATGGGATGGGATGGGATGGGATGAGGATGGGATGAGGATGGGATGAGGATGGAGATGCAGCCAGGGCTATCCCACAAACTCAGGGCACAAAGCAGTCCTGGCCGAGTATCCGTTTGGATCACCGGCCACATCGTGGCAAGCAACACCAGCCTCCTGCCAGGGCATGGGACAGAGCAAGGCTGAAGCCACGGTGGTCCCGAAAATCCTGCCCTCACCCCTCGGGCACTGCAGCCCCACCCTGTGCCATGGCCACAGCCCCCTCCATCCTCAGAAGCAGCCACAGGGAAACCACGCCATCCCTGGGACCATCCCTGGTACCCAATCACCTTCATCCCGGGGGGCACATGGACACTCAGGAGCAGCCACTGTGCCCACCATGGTCCCACCAGTACATCCCAGTTGGGTTTCAAGGGGCTTTCCTGTATGTCTCGTGGTGGATTAGCCAAAACACAGAGGGTGGCAAAGCCTTTTCCATGGGGCGCTGCCAGAGAGGGGGCTCAGGGGGGACTGGGAGGTGGAAGTGTCCAGACATGGAGAGGTGGGATGGGGAAGATGAGGCACAGCATTCCCGCATGCCCTAACGAGATCTGCGTGCTCATTAGGGAGTTCATTAATCAGGCTCTGCTGGGATCTGGGAAAATTGAATTCCCGGCCATCTGCAGCTGGGGAGGAATTGAATTGGGGCGGCGCTTGGGAGCAGGGCCCAGGCAGGGGGGGAGCTGGGGGGGGGGTGCTGGCACAGCCACCTCCCTGGGGGGGGTCTGTTCTGGATGCACGGAGAGCTTTCCTTTTCCATGGGTGAGAGGGTTTGGTTATGGGATCCAGCTCTTGGGTGCCCGGGGGGGCTGGGAATTGCCCACTGTGCAATTGGGGAAACTGAGGCACGGCTGTGGGAAGCCCAGACCCAGCGGTTCCCCATGTGGGATGGTTGCCATGGGTCAGCACCCAGTCAGGGGGGTCCAGTTTCCAACCCCCTCAGCCTACAGCAGGTCCCAAAGCCATGCCTGGGGCACCCAAAGGTGCCAGGCACCCTGCGTCCACCCACACCATGGGATTCGCTTCTGGGGTACGGCAGCATCCCGGGCTGGCCCCCCACATCCTCCTCCCTCCTCAGAGCAGGTCCCCAGCACCCCACCCCTCACGTCCCCAGGGATGTGCCCAGCTCCAGTCCCCAAATCCACAGCCCCACCCCTCATGTCCCCAGGGATGTGCCCAGCTCCAGTCCCCAAATCCACAGCCCCACCCCTCATGTCCCCAGGGATGTGCCCAACTCCAGTCCCCAAATCCACAGCCCCACCCCGAGCTGGTTTAGGCTCCTCAGCCCCTTTTAGAGGAGCTGGGGTGGGGGCTCAGGATTGGGGGGGGGCTCAGTTGTGACCCAGTAACACCTCAATCACCACACCAGTCGGGTGGAGGAGAAGATCCCGCTGAACCCCCTCCCCACCCCGCCCTGTGCTGCCAGGGATGCCACCACCGTCCCCGCAGCCAGCACCCAAAGCATCTGAGCCCCCAGACCCCCCTCCCCCAACCCGCAGCCAGGGATGCCACCATCCCCACAGCCAGCACCCAAAGCATCTGAGCACCCCTCTCACCCACCCAGGGGCACCCAAACCCACCCACCCCCAACCCACATCCGGGAGATCTCTGCTGTCACCTCCCCAAAAAATGTCTCAGCTCACCCATCACAGCTGGGAGGGGCACCCACACCCCCCACACACCCCCTCCAAGCCCACACCCATCCAGCAATGAGCTTCTACCCCTGGGGACCCCAAAGCCAGGGACCACCAGGATGTGCCCTCCCACCCCAGCGTGTGGGGGGGTCCTGCTCTGCCCCCCCCGACCCCCTGGGGCTCCACGGGGTGGGGGAGGAAGCTGATCCTGCCCCACCTCGTGTGCACCACGGCCCTTTCCTCCCCTTTATTGCCTCTGCTGATGTGTTTGCGCCTGCCAGAGGAACCGCGAGCAGCGCCGGGACAGACACCCGCACACGCATGTCCCCACCCCGCCCTCCGTGGATCCCCCTCCCCCCAGAGCCCAACCCGACCCCCCCCATCCTCCCAGCCACGGGTCTGGCTGGTCTATCGCATGGGGAAACTGAGGCAGGAGTAACCCCGTGCTGCCAACTGAGGCACCCCAAACGCCCGCCCATTGGTAAAGGCACCCCCAGAATAGGAAGGGGGGGGGGGGGGGGGGGAGACTGTGTGTGTGTCCCCAGCCCCTGGGAATGGCCTGGCTGTCCCATCACATGGGGAAACTGGGGCAGGAGCAGCCCTGTGCTGCAAACTGAGGGACCCCAAATGCCTGCCCATCGGTAAAGGCACCCCAAAAACCCACCCATTGGTAAAAGCACCCCCAGAACAGGAAGGAGAGTGGGGGGAACGTGTCCCCCCCCCGCATCGTCCCAGCCACAGGCCTGGCTGTCCCATCACATGGGGAAACTGAGGCAGGAGCAGCCCCGTGCTGCAAACTGAGGGACCCCAAACGCCTGCCCATCGGTAAAGGCACCCCCAGAATAGAAAGGGGAGCAGGGGGGAGCATGTGTGTGTCCCCCCATCCTCCTGGCTGTTCCAATACATGGGGAAACTGAGGCAGGTCAACCCCATGCTGCCAATGAAGACACCCCAAACGTCTGCCTGTTGGTAAAGGCACCCCTGAAATAGTAAGGGGAGTTGGGGGGGAGCATGTGTGCCCCCCCACCAGCCCCTGGGAACAGCCTGCCCCCCCCCCCAGCTCCTTCCTGCTCCGCCAGGCTGCGAACACGAATCAATTAGGGTTTGATGAATGGGCCCAGCAGCCGGTAATTGCATCGGGGTGGCTGGGAGGCAGAGGAGGCACGGCCATCTTCGGCCTCACCCCACCGCACAGGGGCTGAGGGGGGGGCAATAAGCCCCCCAATCCCTTTGAACACCCACTCCCTCCAGGTTTGGGGTTCCCAGGTGCACCAGGATCACAGTCCTGCAGCATTTTTGGGGTGGAGAGAGTGAGGGTGAGCTGTTCCTCCCCCACAGTGGGGTGCTGGGTGCTAAAGCAGGGCAGCCCCACAGGATTTGGGCCCCCCCTATACCCCCCAAATCTCTCACATGTCCCTGGTCACGACCCTTTGCCTCCCTCACCCAGCTGGCTCTGCCCCATTGCAAGCCCCTTCCTCCTCCTCCTCCTCCTCGGTGCCACCCCACAGCCCATAGCCCAGGCTGGTGGGTTAAAACCAGCCCCCATTACCCCCCCTCCCCAGATTTGGGGGGGCTTTACCCCCTCCAGCATTGTGTCATGTGGATCCCAGGTCCCCCCAACACCTCTGGGGGTGGGGTGGGGGGGCTGCAGCCAGGGCTGGGCGCCCACCCAGCTGTAAGCACCCCCCTGGGATGGGGCTGGCTGGGTGCTGGGGGGGGTCTCAGGGACCCCCACCCCACAGCGTGACAGCTCCGACACCCCCCAGCTTTGTCCCACTGCTCTGTGGGGGGCTGAGGGCACCCCAGGGTGAGCACCACCCCCCCTCGAAAACGGGGCAGCCCCGTTCCCCCCATCAGCAGCTTTGGGGTGTCTCCTGCACCCCATCCCTGCCCCACTCCAGTCCCCAGAGCCACCCGGACCCCCCCCAACCAGCCTGACCCCCCGCAGAGGGGCTGTGAGGCAGCTCTGACCATGCAGTGGGGGGAGAAGGGGGGGGCACCCAAAACCATGGGTGCTGCCGGGTCAGGGATCTGCCCCGGGGTGTGTGTGTGGGGGGGGGGGGGGTGAATCCCTCCCCCCAAACCGCCTCTCCCCCAAATCCGGGTGTATCCGAAGGTGCAGGAGCACAAACCTTCCCCCCCACCCCCTGCATTTGGGGGGGGGGGGCAGCCTAACACCCCACACACACACACAAAATGTGCAAGGAGGAAGGGGAGGACGTATGGGGGGGATGGGGAGGTGATGGGGCTCCCCTTTCCCAGCACAACACCCCCTGAATGCTGACCCCACAGTTTGGGGAGGGGGGGGACACGCTGCCCTCCCTGCCTTGCCCACAGCCGAGCTCTTTGGGACGGGGACTGGGGGGGACCCAAACATCACGCGGGACCCCCAAACCCTCAGCTCACAACGGACCCCCAGCACGGATGCGACCCCCCCCCGGCGCTCTTCACCCCAAACCCCGAGGCCAACGACCCCCCCCTCATGCTCCGAGGCCAACGACCCCCCGGGACCCCCCCTCAGCCCCGGGGTCGCTTACGCTGTCCTGGAGGGTGCCCATGGCGCGGCTGCGGGGGGGGTGCTGGGGGCCCACCGGGACCCGCACCGGGGCTGGGGCCGGGACCGCCCGGTCCAGCCCATTTCCTCCCGCACCCCCCCCCTTCCTGCGGGGGGGGGGGAAGCCCAGCGTGTCCCCAAGCCGTGTCTCCGGACGGAGAGAGATGCGGGGGCGGGGGGGGTTCACACACAAACACCGCTGCCCCCCCGCCCCGGGAGCCCATACCCCCCGCCAGCGCCCCTAAAGTGGAGGGGGGGGGGGGAACACGACACGACACGACACGACAACCTGCGGAGGGGAGGGTGGGGGGCTCCTCACCGGCACCCCGACCGACTCCGGGGGTCCGCGACCAGCCCTGGCCGGTCCCGAAGCTCCGTGCCTCAGTTTCCCTTCCCCACCCGGGGAGGATGGGGGCGCGGGGGGGTCGCAACCTCCGCCGAGAAGGGCGGAGGGGTGGGGGGGTGGGGGGAATAATCAGGCTCGGGAGAGAGATCAGCCCCGGCGCGGAGTCGGGGGGGGGGGCGGGGTCCCGTAGCCCCCCAGCACCCTACACCCTTACCCCCCCACACCGTGTACCCCCCCGGCGACCCCCGGACAGGCTGATAGGTCCCGGGGAGGGGTTGGGGTGGGGGTCCTGAATGGGATGGGGAGGGGCACCCAGGATGGGAAAGGAAACGGGAAGACGGGGAGGGTGGGGGGGGGGTCCCGAGTGTGAGGGGTGCGTGTGTGCGAGGGGTCCCGAGGGGGATGGAAAGGGGATGGGAGGGACTGGGGTGTAGCCGGGGCTGCTGGGGAGGGGTCCCAAGTGGGGATGGAAAGGGGGAGGCGGGTGTATACCCGAATCTTGGGGGGTGGGGGCGTCCCGAGTGGGAATGAAAGGGGGATGGGGAGGGGGGGAGGATGTAATCGGGGCTGCTGAGGAGGGGGGTCCCGAGTGGGAATGGAAAGGGGATGGGGGGGATCGGGGTGTAGCCCGGGCTTCTGGGGAGCGAGATCCCAAGTGGGAGGGGTAGGTATAAATTGGGGAGGGGGTCCCCCCTACCTGCAGCGCCTCGGAGCCGGGCACAGCGTCCTCCACCTTGAGGAAAACCTGCTGCCCCCTCCTAAAAAAGCGAAGGAGGGCGGTGAGGAGGGGGTGCAGCCCCGGAACCATCCCGACCCCCCGGATCCCGAGGAGCTGCCCGAGCTTCCCCCAGCTCCCCGCCCCCCTCCTCCTCCCGGGGCGGGGGGGGGGGGCAGGGGTTTGCGGGGCCCCGCCGCTCCCCGCCCCGCTCCCCGCCCCGCTCCGCTCCGCACCTGCTGCGCGCCGGGGCCGCGGGGTCCTAAGGGACGGGGATGGGGCGGGGGGGGGGGGGGGTACGTCATGCTGGGGGGGTGGGAGAGGCTCTGTAGTCTCCACCTCAGGGGGACATGCAGCTCCCCCCCCGCCCCTCCCCAGCATGTTAAGCCCCCCCCGCACCGCCTTGTGGCGTTTGGGTAGGGGGTGACACCCACCAGCTCACCCCCTTTTTGGGCTGGGGTCACTCCCTTTTAGGGCTGGGGTCACCCCCTTTTTGGGTCACACCCTTTTTGGGTCACACCCCCCTCCCGTGCCCCAGGCATGGGCTGGAGGTTCCCCCGCCCCCCCTCCTCAGTCCTCCCTGGGGGGGCACTGGGGGCTTCACCCCGTTTTTAGGCAGCGATGCCCATCCCTTCTAAGGGCTTGGTAGGTGACACCCCCCACACCCCCTCCTTGTGGGGTTTTGGGGGGGGTTGACACCCATAAGCCCACCCCGTTTTTGGACAGGGGTCACCCCAACACTCCACCCCCCCCCCACCTCATGCAGTCTGTGCCCCAGGCATGGGTTGGGGGTTCCTCCACTCCCCCCACCAGTCCTCCACTCCTTTGCAGCCTCCCCCAACCCCCCCCACCCCGGTCCTGGACCCCCAGCCCAGGGGGGGTATCGGGGATGTCGCCCCCCAAAAAGACCCATGTTGGAAGAGCACCCCCTCCCCATCCCTGGATGAGGGACCCCCCTCTTCAGACCCTAGAGGAGACCCCACCTGGGGAGACACCCTTCCCTCCCCACACCTCGTCCAGACCCCCACATCCTCTCCCAGGGACAAGCAGGGGGATTTTGGGGGTGCTGCCCCATCCCCACACAGCCTGAGGATCCCAGGCACCACCTCACCGAAGCACACAGGGGAGGGAGGGTGGGGGGCACGGGCTCTGGGACCCCAAAACAAACAGGCAGCACAGGTGGAAGATGTCCAAGAAGGGCCTGCCAGGGGAGAGGGGGGTGGTTTTGGGGCGGGGGAGCTTCTGGGGATGGGGATGGGATGGGATGGGATGGGATGGGATGGGATGGGATGGGATGGGATGGGATGGGATGGGATGGGATGGGGTGGGGTGGGGTGGGGTGGGATGGGATGGATGGATGGATGGATGGATGGATGGATGGATGGATGGATGGATGGATGGATTACTGGCGCAGGAAATCCATCAGTATGGGGAGCTTTGCAGGGCACAGGACCCTTTGCAGGGTGCAGGACCCCAAAGCTCAGGTGCCCCCTGGGTACAGGTGCCCCCCAGGGGATTCACTGGGGGCTTGTAGGGGCCCAACCTCTCTGGCAGTGGGGATGGGGGATTGGGGGCACCAGACCCACGGAAACCCAGCTGCTGGTGGGGGCACAAATGACCCCCAAGGATGGAGGGACCCCTCACCCCTCCCCAACCAACCCTGCACCCTGCACCCACCACCCTCCACCCCACCCCCCCAAAACTCTGCGGGCTGCACCCCACACCCCTCCCCGTGCACCCTGCTCCCTGCCCGATGCACCCCCCACCCTCTAACCCGAACCCCACTCCCTGCACCCCGCACCCCTCTCCCCACACCTCTGCAGCACCCCCTCCCCGCACCCCTTCTCCCTAATCCCTGCACCCCTCTCCCAGCACCCTCCACACTCCCCCTCCTCGCACCACACCCCCTACACTCCCTCTCCCCACATCCCCATACCCCCTCTCCCTGCACCCCTTCCCCCTACACCCTGCCCCCCTCTCCCAGCACCCCCCACACCCCCTCTCTCCACATCCCACACCCCCTCCCCATACCCTGAACCCCCTCTTCCCACACCCTCTCTCCCTACACCCCTCTCCCCAGACCCCTCTCCCCACACCGCACACCCCACACACCCCCTCTCCCTACGCCCCACACTCCCTTTACCCGCACCCCTTCTCCCTACCCCCTGCACCCCGCTCCCAGCACCCTCCACATCCCTTCTCCCCACATCCCACACCCCCCACCCCACATCCCTCTCCCCGCACCCCCGCACCCCTTCTCCCTATACGCCGCACCCCCTCTTCCCCCACCCCCTCTCCCCAGACCCCTCTCCCCACCCCGCACCCCCCCTCCACCCCTCTCTCCGCACCCCGCTCCTCCTCCCCGCAGCCCCGGGGGGTTGGGGGGGGGGGCTCAGTGCTGCCGGCGGACCCGCAGGGCCATCTAGTGGCCAAAGCCACCAGGGCCACCGCGCACCCCCCCTCCAAAAACACCCCCCCGGGGCTCACTCCGGGTGCAGGGAGGGGGTGTCCCACCCCGGGGGGGGGCACAGGCCGGTGGGCACCTTGCCCTGGGGGTGGCACACAGTGATGGGCATCTCACCCCAGGTGATGGGACCTTGCCCCGGGGGGTGGCACGGGGACATGGGGACCTCACACTGGATGGTGGCACGGGGTGGTGGGCATCTCATCCCAGCTGGTGGCACAGGGCAATGGGCACCTTGTCCTGGGGGGTGGCACAGGGTGGTGGGGACCTCACACTGGGTGGTGGCACAGGGTGGTGGGACCTTGTCCTGGGGGCTGGCACAGGGTAGTGGGGACCTCACACTGTGTGGTGGCTCAGGGTGATGGGTATGTCACCCCAGTGGTGGCACAGGGTGATGGGACCTTGTCCTGGGTAGGGGCACAGGGTGGTGGGACCTCACACTGGATGGTGGCACAGGGTGGCGGGGACCTCATACTGGGTGGTGGCACATGATCATGGGCATCTTGTCCAGGGTGGTGGCACAGCGTGATGGGCACCTCATCCCAGGTGATGGGACCTCGTCCTGGGTGGTGGCACAGCATGGTGGGAACCTCACACTGGATGGTCGCACAGGGTGGTGGGACCTCACACTAGGTGGTGGCTCAGGGTGATGGGTATGTCACCCCAGTGGTGGCACAGGGTGATGGGACCTTGTCCTGGGTGATGGCACACAGCGATGGGCATCTCACTCTGGGTGGTGGCACACAGTGATGGGCACCTTGTCCTGGGGTGGCACAGGGCCATGGGGACCTCACCCCAGGTGGTGGCACAGGGTGCTGGACACTTCATCCTGAGTGGTGGCAGGGGGGTCACAGGGATCCCGCCTCAGTTTCCCCCACCCCCCCGCTGAGCAGGATCAGCACTGGCAGGATGCGTTTCTATGGCAACGGCTCTAATCCCATCCCCAGGATGGTGCATCACCCCAGGTAGGGGTCCCGGTGGGGCAGCCACAGGCTCTGGGGGAGGGGGGTCCTGGGGTGGTGGGAACAAGGTTGGCTCCATCCCCCCGACCCCCTGGGCAGCAGTTTTGGGGTGAAACCCAGCAAACACCATCACCCCTCCAGCCATCCCACCCCAAAACCCCAGAGAACCCCCCACTGCTTCCCAGGGCAGCACTGGGAACCCCCCTGGGGCTGGAGGAGGGGGTGAAGGACCCCCCCAGGTGGGTGCTGGTGAGTCACCCCCAGCCAGGCTATAATTAGCGGTGGCATCACAGGAGCTTCGTCAGCACACGGCCTTAACGAGGCGGGTGGCAGTGGGGTGCCAGGGCGGCATTTGGGGGGGTATGAGGTTGGTGGGGGGGTGGTAAACCCCCATGGGGCACCCAATTGGGTCCCAGGGGTATCAGGCTCATGTTGCACCCATCGACCCAACCAGGCCACCCATCTGAGTCCCCAAATCTTGAGGTGTCAACCTGCTCAGCTTGTTAATGAACCCCACTAATTACAAGTTCCCCAGGACCCCCCTGACCTCCCCCCCCCAAGCCCCCAGCACCCCAACAGGGGCAGGTGGCACTGGGGGGGCTGCTGGGGGACCCATTGGGGTGCTGGGGTGGGGGGGGACAGGCTGTGCTCCCCACTTTTCCATGGGTTTATCCCCCACTTCCAATTAGGGGGAGGGGGTGTAGGGTGGGGTAGGGGGGTTCAAGGGGGGCAGAAAAGTAAGGGTAGCCCCCCCGCAAAATGACCCACCCCACACACACAGACACCCCCCAGCAGCGCATTGCAGGTTGGATGGAGGGGGGCAACCTGCAGAAATCGCCCCCCAGAATATACTGGGGATACTGGGAGCACTGGGTGCCATAGGGGTGGATGTCATGGTGAGAGAAGCAGGACACCCCCTACCCCCCCTTGCACCCCATGCAGCCCCTCCTTTGCAAACTATGCAGGCCCCCCCTTGCACACTATGCAGGCCCCCCCTTGCACCCTGTGAACCCCAGTGTTTGCACCCTGTGCAGCACCCCCCTTGCACCCCATGCACCTCCCCTTGCACCCCATACAGCCCCCCTTGCACCCTGTCCACCCCTCCCTTGCACCCCATACAGCCCCCCCTTGCACTCCCCCCTTGGACTCCATGCACCTCCCCTTGCACCCTGTCCACCCCCTTTGCACCCCATGCACCCCTCCTTGCACCGCATATAACACCCCCTGCACCCCATGCAGCCCCCCCACTTACACCCCATGCAGCCCCCCCACTTACACCCCATGCAGCCCCCCCATGCATCCTCTTTTGAGCAGCCCCCTCTGTGTGTGTGTGTGTCCCTCACTCTGTGAACCCCATGAACACCCAATGTTTATGGGAGAGGGATGCAACTGGGGAAACTGAGGCACAGACCAAACTCGGGGGCGGGGCGGGGGGGGGGCGCTTCACTAGTGCAGGGTGCTCGTCTGGGGGGACAGCACGGGTCTGGGGGACAGGATGGTTCTGGGGGGACAGTGTGTTTCGAGGGCGATGGGACAGCACAGGTTTGGGGGGACACGATGGGTCTGGGGATGGCAGAACAGGTCGGGGGGGACAGGAAGGGTCCGGGGGGACAGGACAGTGCAGATCTAGGGGACAGCGCAGGTCTGGGGGGGGGCATCACGGGTCTGGGGGGGCAGCATGGATCTGGGGGGACAGAACAGGTCTGGGGGGACAGGATGGGTTTGAGGGGACAGCACGGGTCTGGGGTACAGGATGGGTCTGGGGGGACATCATGGGTCTGTAGGTACAGCCCGGCTCTGGGGGACAGGTGGCTCCAGGGGGACATCACGGATCTGGGGGACAGGAGGGGTCTGGGGGCACAGCATGTACCTGGAAGGGCAGCACAGATGGGGGGGGACAGCGCGTCTCGCGGGACAGCATGTCCCCGGAGGGTCAGAGTGTCCCCAGGCACCGCGTGTCTGGGGGGGACAGAGTGTCTGGGGGGACAGCACGTGCTGGGGGGACAGCGTGTGCCCGGAGAGAGAGCGCATGGGGGGGCGGCAGGATGCACGGGGGGGCAACATACGTGGGGGGCAGGAACCATCAGGGGGCAGGACGCACGGGAGGGCAGCATGGAGGGGTGGGGGGCACCGGACATCAGGGGGGCAGGTTGCACTGGTGGCCAGTCTGCATCGGGGCCCGGAGGGGGACACCACAATATGCACTGGGTGGGGGGCCAGCACACCCCAACCACAGCCCCCCACCCCATGTACAGCAGGGGGGGGGGGGGGATGGACACCCCCCACCACTGTGGCGCCCCAGGCAACGAGCTGGTACCCAGAAGCCACCCCAAGCCTCAGCTTCCCCCCCAAGAATCCCCCCCCTTGACCCCCCAGCATCGGGGCGCAGGAGTAAAGTACCCACGTGCCTCATTAGCGTGGTTAATTAGCATCCAGGTGGCAGAGCAACAATAAGCCCCCAGCTCAGCCCCCCCATCCAGCCCTGAGCCAGCTGGGGGGGTGGGGGTGCTTCTGGCAGCCTGTTTGGGGGTGCTGGGCTCTGGGTTTGGGGGGTTGGAGGTGATGGAGGTGGAGGTGACGCTGGGAATTGAGGGGGGTCTGCTGGGGATGGAGGAGTTGGGGTGGTTTCTATTGGCAGCTTTTGGGGGTCCTGAGAAGGTTGGGGGTCAGGGTGCCCACACACCAATTCGGATACTGTGGGGTGCTTGAAAGCAGAGTGGAATGGGTGCTGAGGACAGAACCAGGGGTGCTGGGGCCAGACCCGGGGTGCTGAGCCCTGAAACAGGGGTGCTGAGCCCCAATCCGGGGGTGCTGAGCCCTGAAACAGGGGTGCTGAACCCCAATCCAGGGGTGCTGAGCCCTGACCCGGGGGTGCTGAGCCACAATCCAGGAGTGCTGAGCCCTGACCTGGGGGTGCTGAGCCCCGATCTGTGCCACACACCAGTGTCACACGCCAGTGTCACACACCAGTCCTGCCCAGTCCCAGCCCTGGCAGCCAGGGGCCAGATCCTGCCTCCGGCAACGGCCTCAGGCACCATGGCTGGGCAAGCCCAGTGCCAGGACCCAGAAAACCCAGTGCCATGTCCCAGCAAACCCAGTACAGTATCCCAGCAAGCCCAGTGTGGTGTCCCAGTAAGCCCAGTATAGTGTCCCAGAAAACCCAGTATGGTGTCCCGGTAAACCCAGTGCTGTGTCCTGACAATCCAGGTACAGAGCCCCAGAAAACCCAGTACAGTATCCCAGCAAACCCAGTACAATGTCCCAGCAATCTCAGTACTGTGCCCCAGTAAACCCAGTGCTGTGTCCTGGCAATCCCAGTACAGAGCTCCAGTAAACCCAGTATGGCACCCCAGCAAACCCAGTACAGTGTCCCAGCAAGCCCAGTATGGTGCCCCAGTAAGCCCAGCATAGTGTTTCAGCAAGCCCAGTGGCAGGACACAGAAAGCCCTGTGCCATCTCCCAGCAAACCTAGTATGGTGTCCCAGCAAACCCAGTACAATATCCCAGCAATCTCAGTACTGTGCCCCAGTAAACCCAGTGCTGTGTCCTGGCAATCCCAGTACAGAGCTCCAGTAAACCCAGTATGGCACCACAGCAAACCCAGTACAGTGCCCCAGAAAACCCAGTACAGTGTCCCAGCAATCTCAGTACTGTGCCCCAGTAAACCCAGTGCTGTGTCCTGGCAAACCCAGTACAGTGCCCCAGAAAACACAGTACAGTGTCCCAGCAAGCCCAGTATGGCTTCCCAGTAAGCCCAGTACAGAGCCCTAGCAAACCCAGTACAGTGTCCCAGCAAGCCCAGTGCCATGACCCAGCAATCCCAGTATAGTGTCCCAGTAAACACAGTACAGTGTCCCAGCAATCTCAGTACACACAACCCCCCTCCTACTCCCTCACCCCCGCCAGCTGCCCGCTCCCTGCTGCCGAGGTGGGGGGTGGGAATTAACTCCACCAAATGTTTTATTTGTGTAGAAACGCAATTATGCTAATTAAAGCACGTCTGTAATTACAGCACTTAGTGGCCCCTAAGTGCAGGAGTCATTCTGGTGGCTTGGGAGGAGCTGGGAACTGGGGGGGCAGCTGGCGGGGTCCTCGGTGGGCCGGGGACCCCATGGGTGGTGGTAATGGTGACCTCAGGGCCGGGCTCTGCAGGGGGAAAGTGGGCAGAGGTCTCAGGCAGGGGTCTCGGGCAGGGGTCTCGGGCAGGGGTCTCAGGCAGGGCCCAGGATGCTCAGCAGAGGAGCGGGGATGGGTTGGGCTGGCAGCCACGCCGCCATGGCGGGCCAGCAAACGGTGCTGCCAACACCCGAGGGAAAGGCGGGAAGGGAGATAAAGGCCTCACACCACCCCCCCACCCCCCCCAAATCTTGAGCAAGAGGTTCCTGGGGTGGGCATCACCCAGGAACAAGGTGGGCATCACCCCAAGGGGCAAGGGGGACACGGCCCACGGTGGGCGCCAGTGCCCAGGCAGAGGGAGAGGCCAGTGTCAGCGAGGAAGAGGAGGGAGCGAGGAAGAGGAGGGAGCGAGCTCTGAGCCCAGCTCCACGGGAGGCCGAGGCTGGGGAAGTTCTCTGGAAGGGAGAAATTAAGTGGGAAGCAGCGGATCCGGCCGGAAATTAAGAGGGAAGTGGCAGATCAGGCCAGAAATTAAGCGGGAAGCAGCAGATCAGGCCAGAAATTAACAGGAAGCAGCGTATTAGGCTAGAAATTAATGGGAAGCAGCAGATCAGGTCAGAAATTAAGTGGGAAGCAGCGGATCAGGCCAGAAATTAAGTGCAGGAAGGGGTGGATCAGGCTAAAAATTAATAGGAAGTGCTGGATCAGGCTAGAAATGAAGCGGGAAGCGGCAGATCAGGCCAGAGATGAATGGGAAGTGGTGGATCAGGCCAGAAATCAAGCAGGAAGTGACGGATCAGGCCAGAAATTAGGTGGGAAGCGGCGGATCAGCCTCAAGCCACGACAGAAAATCGCCTGTTCACCGCAGACAGCAAGGCCGAAGCCTTTTGCCACACGCACCCCAGGGACAGGGTGACCAGGGGCGCCCCGTGGTTAAACATGGCGGCAGCACCCGCAGGCGGGATTGGGCCGGGGTGGCCGCTGAGCTCTCCCGTGTTTAATTTGGAGCCCTCGTTCAGCTCAGCTCCGGGTAATGACGAGCCTGTATGTTAATGGGCAGGTGCTGCAGGCCTCAGGGCGGTGACACGCCAGCTGGCAGGAGCGCGGGAGGGACAGGGGACACCGGTGTCACCCAAGCTTTGTCGGGTGCCGTTTATTTGCTCAGCAAACTCAGGGAGCCCCGAGCGCCTCGGCTGCGGCTGCGGCGCGGCTGAGCTCTTGTTTGCTCGGCAAACGCACTTCCCTGGGCGCTGCCCGGCCCTGATGCCTTGGAGAGGGCATCTGTCTCCTGCTGCCAGGCGGGAAAAGAAGCTCCTGGGGCTTCTGGGAGCCGCTGGAATGCGGCTCTGCCACATGGGACTGGCAAACCTGGCAGCTCTGCCAGCCTGGAAACACCCGGTGCATGGCAGCCCTACCAGCCTGCACGCCCTCGGTGCACAGCAGCCCTTACAGCCTCCAAACCCCTGGTGCACGGCAGCAAATCCCTGGCACACGGCAGCCCTGCCAGCCTACAAACCCCTGGTGCATGGCAGCAAATCCCTGGTGCAAGGCAGCCCTGCCAGCCTACAAGTCTTTGGTGCACCACAGCACACCCCCGGTGCATGGCAGCAACCCCCCGGTGCACAGCAGCCCTTACAGCCTCCAAACCCCTGGTGCACGGCAGCAAATCCCTGGCACACAGCAGCCCTGCCAGCCTACAAGTTCTTGATGCACGGCAGCACACCCCTGGTGCATGGCAGCAACGCCCTGGTGCACAGCAGCCCTTACAGCCACCAAACCCCCGGGGCATGGCAGCAAATCCCTGGTGCATGGTAGCTCTGCCAGCCTGCAAATCCACAACACTGCCAGGCTGCACACCCCCAGTGCACAGCAGCACACCCCCGCTGCATGGCAGCCCTTACAGCCTCCAAATCCCTGGTGCATGGCAGCCCTGCCAGCCTGCACACCCCCATTGCATGGCAGAAACCCCCCAGTGCATGGCAGCCTCACCAGCCTACAAATCCTCAACACTGCCAGCCTGCAAAACCTCACTACATGGCCGCAAATCCCTGGCACATGGCAGCAAATCCCTGGTGTGTGGCAGCCCTGCCAGCCTGCAAGTCCTCAGTGCATGGCAGCCTGGAAACTCCCCTGGTGCGTGGCAGCCCTTGCAGCCTCCAAATCCCTGGTGCATGGCAGCCCTGCCAGCCTGCACACATCCCCGGTGCATGGTAGCAAATCCCTAGCACATGGCAGCACACCCTCACTGCATGGCAGCCCTGCCAGCCTGCAAATCCTCCACACTGCCAGCCTACAAATCCCAGGTGCACGGCAGCAAATCCCTGGTGTGTGGCAGTCCTACCAGCCTGCACACCCCCAGTGCATAGCAGCAACTCCCCAGTGCATGGCAGCAAGTCCCTGGTGCATGGCAGCCCTGCCAGCCTCCAAATCCCTGGTGCATGGCAGCCTGGAAACCCCTGGTGCACGGCAGCCCTGCCAGGCTGCACACCTGGTGCATGGCAGCCTTTACAGCCTCCAAATCCCCAGTGCATGGCAGCCCTGCCACCCCCCGTGCATGGCAGCAACCCCCCGGTGCACAGCAGCCCTTACAGCCTCCAAAGCCCCGGTGCACGGCAGCAAATCCCTGGCACACGGCAGCCCTGCCAGCCTACAAATCTCTGGTGCATGGCAGCTCTGCCAGCCTGCAAATCCACAACACTGCCAGTCTGCACACCCCCAGTGCACGGCAGCACACCCCCAGTGCATGGCAGCCCTTACAGCCTCCAAATCCCTGGTGCATGGCAGCTCTGCCAGCCTGCACACCCCTGGTGCACAGCAGCATCCCCCCAGTGCACAGCAGCACACCCCTGGTGCACAGTGGCACACCCCCAGTGTGTGGTGGCACACCCCCGGTGCATGGCTGCATCCCCCCTAGTGCATGGTGGCACACCCCAGGGCATGGCAGCAACCCCTTGGTGATGGTGGCACACCCCTGGTGATGGTGGCACACCCCCAGTGCATGGCAGCAACCCCCTGGTGATGGTGGCACACCCCTGGTGCACAGTGGCACACCCCCAGTGCATGGCAGCCTCCAAATCCCTGGTGCATGGCGGCACACCCCCGGTGCATGGCAGCCCTGCCAGCCTGCACACCCCCCTCCTGGTGTACAGCCCCCTCCCCGCACACCCACGACCCCCCATCCCTACTGCTCCGCACCCCAAGACACGCAGCCCCAGCTTGCTGGAAGCTGGAGGGGAAGCCTGACCCCCGCCCCCCCCGCCATGGGGAGATGTGGGGATGGCTGGCTGACACCCCAATCTTCGCGTGGCAGCACTGGAGCAGGGAGGAGTGGAAAAGCCAGAGTGCCACCACCTTGGGGACCTCCAAACGAGGTCACTGGTACCCCCAGGGAGCCGTGCCCGGTACGGTGACGGTGTTGGCGGGGGGGGGAGTGGAGGAAACACACGGTTACCCCAAATCTCTGGGGACCTGTCCTCGGATAAACACGGTGCTACAGGCTCTGCCAACTCATCCTTCCTTCAGAGGCTCCGCTGACAACTGAAACCACAGCCATGCACTTCCCAGCAAGGATTTATCCCTCCCCCAGGATATTGCCCCTTCCCAAAGCCCCCTCCCCATCCCAGCCCCATAGCCCCCAGGATCCTGGGATAGGGGGAGGTGTGTGTGGGGGGCAGATTATCCCTGCCATCATCATCAAAATCCCATGGGAACAGAGCAGGACCCAGTGCCGCTGCCATCTGTGCCCCATCGCTCCCCTCCTGGAGCAGTGATGCTCCCCCAGTTCTCAACACCCCCCCTCCCCCAGAATTTCTCACCCAACTCCCCCGGCGTGCGCGGTGGCACCGCCAAGCAGCCGCCTCGCGACGCCGAGGTCACCGGCGCGGCGCTAACACGTTATTTTAATTATCTCTTAATGAAAAGGGAGCCCGGGGATCCAGATCGGGGCGGGGAGGGAAGGAATGGGAGGAGGTTAAAAGATGCTCAGGGCTTTGGGGATGGGGGATGGCACTGGGAGATGCTGGGGGGGCATGTTACATCCCCCCACCGCTGGCCGCCGCGATGCCCCTGGGGATGGCGGTGAATCTTGTTCCTTAATGAAGTGATGAAGGGGGATCCATGTCTGGCCAAGCTGCTGACACAAGGAGCAGATGATTTCTGCTGTCTCCTCTCCATCCCTTTCCGGGGTGGGGGGGAATGAGGACCGCGGTGGGAATGGAGACAGCCCTCCATCTGTAAAGCCCCTCTGGCCCCCTTGCTTGGGGTGAGGGGACGCGGGACATGTGGGTCCTGACACCCATGGGGGGCATGGAGATCACAGACTCACAGAGCCACAGAGCTGTAGGGGTGGGAAGGCAATAAAACAGCTGGATAAGGGAAGATTAATAAATGATATCATAGAATCACAGGGGTGGGAAGGGACCTCCAGAGCCCATTTGGTCCAACCCCCCTGCCAAAGCAGCTCCCTAGGACAGGTCGCACAGGTCGGTGTCCAGACGGGGCTGGAATATCTCCAGGGAAGGAGACTCCACATCCCCCTGGGCAGCCTGTCCCAGGGCTCCCTCACCCTCACCGGGAAGAAGCTCTTCCCCAGATTGGTGTGGAACTCCCTGTGCTCCAACTTGAGGCCATCGCCCCTTGTCCTGTCCCCACAGCCACTGAGAAGAGGCTGGCCATGTCCCCCTGTGTCCCACCCTTCAGATATTGATACCCATTGATCAGATCCCCTCTCAGGCTTCTTCTCTCCAGGCTGAACAGCCCCAGCTCACTCAGCCTTTCCTCACAGGGGAGATGCCCCAGGCCTTTCATCATCTCCATGGCCCTCCTCTGGACTCTCTCCAGGAGATCCCTGTCCCTTTTATCCCAGGGAGCCCAGAACTGGACACAACACTGCAGGTGGGGCCTGACCAGGGCAGAGCAGAGGGGGAGGATCCCCTCCTTTGACCTGCTGGCCATGCTCCTCTTGATGTCCCCCAGGATCCCATTGGCCATGAGGAGCACGGCCACATCCTGCTGTGGGTGTCACCAGTGCTGGAGCAGAACTGGCTGTTAATGCCACATGGTGCTTTCCATGAATTCGGGGCTTCTTGGGGGTCCCTGCCATGCCAGGCCCAGGTGAGGTGCTTGTTGGGGGAGGTCACCCAACATGTATCCCCAGCCCCACGCCCTTCCCTTCAGTGGGGTCCGATCACCAAGCCGTGCCTGGGAGGGGTGGTCCCAGGGTCCCCTCAGTACCACCATGCCTTGGGTAGGGATGTGGGGGGCTGCGTGAGGGAGGAGAGTGGGGGGCATGGCTGGGGTCCCCCTGCCCACACTGGTGGGGACCTCTCCCAGCTCCTATGATGCATAAGTGTTGCTGCACAAGCCTTGCACAAGCCTTGCACAAGCGCTTCACACGTCTGCTGGAGCTGCGGGCTGCCAGCCCACGGACCTGCTGTCCCATCTCCCTGCCAGCGCAGTGGCTGGGAGGGGGGAGGGGTGGAATAAGGAGGAGTGGGATAAGGGGGGGGTCCCCCAGCAGCGCTGTGGGCCCCTTGCCAAACCTCCCCCTCCACAGAGCCTCTCCATCCTCACCAAGCAGCCACAGCCCACTCACGCCCCCCCCCCCCAGGTACCAGCTCCCACGCTGTTCCCGGGGGGTAGGAGACCTCCCACCCCCACGGGGAACAGGGGGTGATGATGACAGCTGGATTTGGGGGAGGGGGGATACATCCATGCTTGGGAGGGCACAGGAGCCGCCAGCACCCACCCGCGTCCCCGTTCGGCACACATCCTGCCCCTGCTGTCCCCAGGGGGGCCGCAGGCAGCTGGGCAGCCCCAGGAGCATCCCATCCATCTGGCAGGGGCACAGTGGGAGATGGGTGCCTGGCAGCGAGCCATGGCCGGTCCCAGGGGGGTGTCATTTGCCTGGGAACAACTCCCACACCCCTCTGAGAGCCCCTCTGGCCTCTCCCTGAGCTCAGTTCCCACCACCAGCCCCCCCTTTTCCCACGGCGTCCTCCAGAGCGGGTGCTTACTGGGATCTGCACCTGCCTCTGCTCCCCAGCCCAGTTTGGGAAGGAACCCAGCACCCCAGGGCCACCTTAGTGCCTGATTTTGGGGGACACCACTCAACCCTCAGTGGCTGGGGGTTGTGTGGGGATGTCCTTGTGTCCTTTGGGGCAGGAGCTTGACCCCCCATCACCCCCTCACGGCTTCTTCTGGGTGGCTGTGGAGCCAGAGGGAGTCTCAACCCGCTGGGCCCGGGGTTTCGGCAGGGTGGCAGCGCCCATGGTGGGGCCCAGGGGAGATCAAAGACTAATTAATGAAGGTCACACCACTGAGCCAGCCCCAACCATCTCCCCACCCCCTCCTGAGGGACCCCTGGGGCACCCAGCAGCCACTGATGGCTGTGGGAGGCCATGGGAAGAGGAGCTGGGGACTAGGCCGGGGGCTCTGTCATGGCTGCTGGTGGCTGTGGGACTGGGCTGGAGGAGCTGGGACGCTCCCACATGCCTGTGTGCCCATCACCCTGGCACCTGGTGAGCAGCCCCCAGCTCACCCTGGGGCTGGCAGCAGCTTCTCAGCCCTCAGGATCTGCTCTGTCCCCAGGGCCTTGCGTGTGCCCCCAGCCCCGGGTGGCACTAGGAAGGGTGGCATGATGGACCCGTCCCACACAGCAGGTCCCACCCAGCCCCAGCTCAGCCAGGGGGGAGTTTGGGCACGGGGACAGACCCCAGGATGCACAGCCAAGAGCCTGCAGGGCCCAGGGCCAGGCCCAGGAAAGCCCAGAGTTAGCCCTGGCCCTAACCAGAGCCCTAGCCCGGGGTTTAAATTTGGCCATAGTCCTAGCCCTAACCCTGACCCTAACCCTGACCCTAATCCTGTCCCTAGCCTGAACCTTGGCCCTAGCCCTAATCCTATTTATGGCCCTATCTTTAGGCCTAAATTTAATCCTACTCCTAATCCTGACCCTAGCTTTAGGCTTAATCTTGCCTGGCCCTACCACCAGTCCTAATCCTAATCCTGACCCTAACCCTAGCCTGAACCTTTGCTTTAGCCTTAATCCTACCCCTGTCCCTATTTCTAATGCTGGCCCTAGCACTAGCCCTAATCTTAGCCCAAGTCCTAATCCTGGCCCTCACCCTAATTTTAGCCCTAATCCTAATTATGGCCCTATCTTTAGCCCTAGCCTCAATCCTACCCCTAATCCTGGCCCTAGTCTCAGCCCTAATTCTGCCTGGACCTAGCTCCTCCCCTAGTCCTGTCCGTAGCCCCAGTCCTAATCCTAGCCCCAGCCCTATTCCTAGCCCTAAACCTAGCCCCAGCCCTAATACTAGCCCAAGCCTGAGCCCAACCTTAATCCTAGTCCTAGCCCAAACCCCAGACCTAATCCTAATCCTGGCCCTAGCCCCAGCCCTAGCCCTAAACCTTGTCCCAGCCCTAATCCTAGCCCAAGCCTGAGCCCAGACCTAATCCTAGTCCTAGCCCCAGACCTAATCTTAGTCCTAACCCTAGCCCCAGCCCTAATCCTAGTCCTAGCCTAAACCCCACAGCAGACACAGGAAAGCTGAGCCCACCTGAACCAGAGCCTGGAGCACCCCGCACCCCACTTTCCCAGCTACCCAGAACCTCAAGGAGCAGCAGAAGGACCCAGGGGTAGGGGCTGGGGGGGTGTCCCCATGTCCCACAGCTCCCCCAGGACCACGCTCAGGACCACACACCACCCCGATCCAGCCTGTCCCATGACTGGTACCCAGCAGCGGGAGCTCCCAGCTCCCCAGCACTGACAGGGAAGAGGTTTCCTGCCTCGAGTAGCTGATCCCAGTATCATTATGGGATGTACCATCACCCTGCTTGAGCCTTTACCAGTACCCAGCCCTCTCAGCACGGCCAAAGATGCTTTCCTAAAGGCTCCACGGCTTCCCCCTCCTTCTTCCATGCAGGAAAGTCACTGCCATCAGCCTGGTTGTTATCCAGGGCTTAAAAAAACAGGGAAAAGCCCCTTTTTTTTTTGGAGAGTGAGGACAACACGGTGGCATCCATGGCTTGTGCCCTTTCAGTTGGGCTCTAGCTCAAGGACAGGGCTGGGGATCCATCCTGGCTGTGGGAGCAGGGCCATGGAGCAGCCCTTGGAGAGGATAAGCCCCATCCCAAAGCTGTACGGACACCCCAGTTCCACCCAGATGGGGTGCATGGCCCTGCTGGCTTTGTCCCCAAACACACTGTCACCTCCCAGCAGTGTGGCATCCTCACTGTGCCTTGGCAGGGAGCCGTGCCCTCAGGGGAGCCAGGCTGGGTGTCATCCAGACCTGGGAGCTGTCACCTCCTGGGCTACAGCTCCCTGCAGCCTCAGGTAGGGATGGGTTCTGCCTGGAGATGGAGGGGGAATTCGGGGGGAGGGCAGGATTTGGGGTGCCCATCAGTGGGGAGGGGTTTCACAGAGGGGAGCATCAGCATCCCATAGCAACCAGACCCCAAAACTTAGTGGCCCCCATGCTGGGTTGGGGGGGTGAAGCCAAGGGGAGCATATCTGTGTTTGGCCAGTGGCAGCTGGAGGAGAGAGGAGGTGGAAGGGGGGGTGAGGGGGGGGGGGGGAGCCATCCACCCGTCTCAGCCTCCGAAAGGCTGGTTATAAATAGCTCCTGGGTGGCTTCTGAGTCACCCAACTGGGAAGGGGCTGGGAAGCGGTTGCAAGGCAAAGGGAGGCTTCTGGTGGAGTCATCACTCCTGCACCCAGTGCTGCTGGGGTGGGGGGGGCACAGGGGAAGTTTTGGGGGGGGGGTGGCTCCTCAGATGCAGCGGTTCTCCAGCACAGCTGTTTTGGGGAGGCTGAAACATGCCGACCGCTCATCCTCACCAGTAACAACATGGGGATCCAAACCCTGAACTCTCCCCCCTTTCCCCACCCCCCCCCCCTTTCAGAAAAATCAGGTTTTAATATTTCCCAGGGGAAATAAACCCCTTTTGTCCTTTGATTTGTTACAGAAAACCCAAACTGATGGAGACCCAGGAGGCTTGAACCCCCCAAAGATGCTCCCCACAAGTTCTTGAGTCCTCCTTCCCCCCCCCAACACACACCACCCCCCCCCAGACCCTGCCCACGCAGGCTTCAGTGATGGGAGCAGTACCAGGGGCTGCTGCTGCTGCCAAATAACCACCCCCTAGGACAGTTCTGAGCCCAGACTTGGGGAGCATCCTAGTTTCCCCCCCCCCCCCCAAACCCCTAATCCCTCTCAGATGAGGAGGTTTGGGGACACTCTTCTGCTGCCCACAGCATCACAGACCACCATCCAGAGACCCCCAACCCAAACTCCAACTACACCCCCCCCCAAGCAGCAAACCTTGGTGCAAGGCAGGCAAGACCCCCACCCACCCTTGACAAGGGGGAGGGTGCAAGCTGCCAGAATTCTCCTCTATCACCTAAACCCCCTCCCCAGTGCCACAGCAGCAGACAAAGCATCTCCCAGCGCCCTCCATCCCTCACACACACACCCCCCTCCACCTCCAGACCAGCCCAATCCATTATCAGAGGCAGCTCAGCACGTTTTACTGGTGCAAACTGGTCAGGCCTAAAGTCCCAGGCAGCTCCTGGCCCTGTGTTCCTGGCTGCATCCCAGCCCAGCTCCCAGAGAGCCACGTGGGAGCCGGGAAGGAGACAAAAGCGAAAGCAGGGATGGGGGTTCAGAGGAGAGCAGGATGCAGGAGGGATTCCCAGAAAAGGCTGCTGCCCCTGGGGTCTCCTGCATCCATCCATCCCCCCCCAGCAACGGAGGAGCTGGAGGCTGGATGCTCATCCTCCCGGAGCTGCTGGAGGGATGCAGGATGCAGGAGGGGTTCGGTTGGAGGTGATGCCCTGGATTTGGTTGATTCTCGCTGCTCTGAGGCTGAGGATGCTCAGTGGGGTGGAGGGGAAGCTCCTGGACAGGGTCCCCCCATACCCACCCACCCAGCCAGCCAGGGACACCCCCACGCAGAGATGCAGGGTGCCTGCAGCACCCCGCTGTGAAGGCACCTCTGAGCTCCAGCTTCCCGCCCGCTGGGTGATGCTGAATTGCCCCAGAAACCTCCCAGCACAAGGACCCCCCTGGTACCACGATGGGGGTGCCCGAACCCCACCAAACCCCTGGTCAGTGGGTTCATGGCCACCCCTGGCCATGGCAGATGATGGAGTCGGTATTATCCGTGGTGCTCATGAGGATGCATGAGGTGGGGTGGGATGGGGGGGGTCCCTCTGATGGAGTGACAGGTTGGGACAGCAGCATTGTGAGTGGCACCTCCAGCTCCTCCCCTGGGCCTGGGCACCCCCCAGGCCAGGACCCCAGAGGATGCAGCTCCTGGGTAGGTGCATTGGGGAGGTAAGATGGGGATGGTGTGGTACCCCATCGCCCTTGCACAAGTCTTGATGGGGGCACACCACTGAGGGACACGCCATCCCAGTCCTGCCATCACCCTGGGGACATGCCATCCCAGTCCTGGCATCACCACGGGTCCCAAAGCCCCCGGTCCCAGCTGCTGCCCATCATCCATCACACACCCGGCACCGTCCCTGTCACCGGCACGGTGACACTTGTCCAGTTCACACATCCCTGGGTGGGCTCCTGCCAGACAAGCACCAGAAGCGCTGCCAGCAGCAGAGAGAGACAGAGGAGGAGGAGGAAGAGAAGGAGGAGGAGGAGGAAGCCCTGACCTCTCCCAGCCTCTGCTGAGCCGGGTCCTTTCCCGCAGGGATGCTCAGAGCATCGTCTCCTCCTCCGCGTTTCCAGCCCCCGGAGCTCAGCTGCTTCTCCCCCCAGCTCCAGGCGCTGTGAGGGCGCAGCAGATCCAGGCACCACGGGCAGCACCTCACCCCAGCACCGCTAAACCGGGTCAGGAGCCGCCCACCCAGGAACGCTCATCTCACCGGGGAAGGAGAGGGGGGGAAGGAAAAGGAGGAAGAAGCGGGTTAAACCGTGACCTGGATAACGCCAAGCAGCGCTCGACTGGCTCCCTGTGAGGGATATGAGCTCCCAACGTGAGAGATGGGGCCTGCTGATGGCTCCTGGGCCCCACGGCGGCGGCACTTCGGCATCGCTGCGTCCAAGGACGCGGAGCTCGAGCGGAGCCAGGCAGCCCGCGGGCAGCATCGCCCCGCTGAAAGGGGCAATGAGGGCATCCGTCCCTGGAGATGCTTTTGGGAAGCTTCCCCACCTCCTGCATCCCTGCTTCAGGGCATACAGGGATGGGGACAAGCATCTAGGAAGGACCAGAGGTTCTATCCTGGGTAAAATGGGGGGGGCATCCATCCCTGGAGATGTTTTTGGGAAGCTTCCCCACCTCCTGCATCCCCAGCCCAGGGATGGGAACAAGCACCTAGGAAGGACCAGAGGTTCTATCTAAAAATGGGGGGGAAAGGAGCATCTTGGGGTTCACCACTCCTGCCCCAGGCGGTTCAAGGGGTGCAGCCCCAAGTTTGGGTGGCATTTACCTCCCTTCAGAGGCATTAGAGAGCTGCTGAGGGTCAGCAGAGCCACAGCAGCCCGAGGAGACGTGGGGATGGAGCGGCATTTCGGGACCTTTGTGTGTTTCGCTTCAAGCAAAGGCCACGGGCACATGTTGAGGCAGCAGCGTGAAAGGATCTCTGCAGGGAACAAAGCGAGCACCAGGGAGCCAGCCAGGAGAGCTGGGAGTGGGGCGGGGGGAGGATGCTGCCCGTGGAGGAGCTTGGAGGGGGTACCCCTGGCCTAATCCCTGCGCCACAGTGTATGCAGGAGAGGGGATTTTGGAAGGGGAGAAGTGAACTCCTCCAGCTGATGAAGGTCACCTGGAGAAGGTGCGAAAAGCTGGTGATGCTGGAGGGAAGGATGTGGGGCTGGGGTGGGAATGGGAACAGGCAGCAGCTTGCCTGGTGCCACAATGGGTTCTGTCCTGCCCAAAAAGCAGCCGCTCCCAGAGACCTGAGGCTGCTCCCGGGTACATCCCCGCATGGAGAGGTGCCCCCCCGGGAGTGGTGGTCCCGGTTCAGCCTGAGCACATGGAGCCAGCACGGCCAGACAAAGGAATCCAAGCCCGGAGCATCCTTCCTCCTCATCCCCTTCCACCCCGCCGCGGGATCAGCTCACCCCTCCAGCAACGTGGGGTCTGATCCCAGGTACTGCTGCGGGGAGCGAGGGGGGTATGGGGGGGAACCCGGGATGTGTGGGTACCCAGGAGGCAGAGCACCCACGTACTGCGACTCGCCCCTGCGCAGCCTCTGCTCCCCGGCAGCTGTGGAGCCTCGTGAGCGCTACGCGTGCGCACGCAGGGCCGGGGGGGGGTCTCACCATCCCCAGCCCAGCCCGTGGGCGACAGGAATTTGGGCACCGTCCCGTGAGCCAGCTCAGCCCCTCTCCCCACGTGGGCTCCCCGGAGCAGCACCCTTCAAGGCTCTGAGGGAGCACTGTCATCCCTCAGCAAGGTCACCCTACGCAAAGCCCCTCGTGCCTGTGAAACAGAACAGGGATCCCTGGGGTTCCCAGAGCCCCTTCCCCACCATGTCACATTGGGAAGGGGGCTTGGCGACACCGGCACCCCCAGACCTGTCACGTGCATGGGTGGGTGTGCTTGGGGGGTGGGGGGGTGGGGGGGGTTCTCTTTGCCCTGCGTGGAGACGCCAAAACCATGATTCTGAGGCCTGACCTGCGTTTCACAAAGTCACCCGGGGCTCCCCCACCACCACCACAAGCCCACCCGCCGGCCGGCAGCCTTCCACCCCTGAAGGAAACCCCCACGGGGTGAGGGAGGCGAGGGAATTGGGGAGATGCTCTTCACACCCAGCCCTTGGGTCAGCGCTCAGTGGTGACCTGCCCCGGGCCAGCACAGGTGGCTGGGGGGGGGGGGGAAAGGAGGGGAGGGGGAGCGTGCGCTGGGGGGAAAGGTCGCAGCAGCCTGTCATTCCCCCGCCACCCACCCCCCTCCCCCGCCAGCTGTCAGGCAGGAGGAACTTTTTCCTGCCTCCCCTCTCCCCAATGTCTCCCTCACTCCTTCACCCGGCATCACCCCCGGAGCCGAGCATCCCTCCCTCTCGGCGCAGTTCCCCCCCACCCCCAGCCCCCCCCGCCACCCTCCTCTTCCTCCCCAATCCGCCTCCCGACCCCATCTCCATCCCCGGTGGGGGGGCTGGGGGGGTGGGGGGAAATGGGGCGGCGAGGGGGGGGGATGTGGGGCACTCACAGGTCAGACGCGGCCGCCTGGTAGGGCTGGCTCCGGCAGAGGATGGAGTGTCCGCAGCCCTGGCCCATGGCTCCGCATGCTTCGGCGGGGGCTCGGCGAGAGCTGCCGGCGAGGGCTGCGGGCAACGAGGAGCCGCCGAACCCGCTTCTCGGTGCCGGCTGGGAGAGGAACCTCCCGCCGTGTCTCCAGCCCGTCGCTGTCACCAAGCTGGATGCAGCGCGCCGAGGCGTGCGGGAGGGGAGGGAAGGGAAGAAGCGGAGGGAGGGAGGGAGGGAGGGAGGGAGGGAGGGAGGGAGGGAGGGGGGGGGGAGAAGCGTGGGGGGGGCCGCCGTTGATTGACGGCGCCGCTGCGGCTCCGCGGGTTTGGGCGGGGGCCGAGCCGCTCCGCCGGAGGGGCCGAAGGGGTCCGCACCTGCCGCCCGCAGCCGCCCGCCGGGGGCCGCGCCCGGCCGCGCCCGCCGCGCCGCGCCGCGCCGGGGGGCCGGTGCCTTTGTCTGGTGAGGCATGGCCAGCCCTGCCCTCCCCGCGCTCCCCGGGCACGGCCCTGCCCCGGGGGCAGCGGGAGGCAGCGGGAAGAGATGGACAACAGGAAGGTCCCTGGCCCGAGGGTAATGGGCAGCGCTGGTCCTGGAGGTCCCTGATTTGGGGGTACTGGGCAGTGCTGGTCCCAGAGGTCCCTGTCCCGGGGATACTGGGCAGTGCTGGTCCTGGAGGTCCCTGATCCTGGGGTTATTGGGAAATACTGGTCCCAGAGGTCCCTGTCCTGGGTGTACTGGGCAGTACTGGTCCTGGAGGTCCCTGATCCTGGGGTTATTGGGAAATACTGGTCCCAGAGGTCCCTGTCCTGGGTGTACTGGGCAGTACTGGTCCTGGAGGTTCCTGATCTGGGGGTACTGGGCAGTACTGGTCCCAGAGGTCCCTGATCTGGGGGTACTGGGCAGCGCTGGTCCCAGAGGCCTCTGATCTGGGGGTACTAGGCAGTACTGGTCCCAGAGGTCTCTGATCTGGGGGTACTGGGCAGTGCTGGTCCCGGAGGTCCCTGCCCCAGGGCTGCTGTGAACCCAGGAGCATCTCTGGGGTCCGGAGGCTTTGCAGCATCCCTCTGCATGCAGCACAGCGGTACCCACCCAGCCCCATCCCCCCCAAAACAGGGAGGTAGGTTTTGTGTAAGGAGATTTCCCACCAAAAGCAGCTGGTTTGGGTGCTCTTCACTGGCCTGGTGGGTCTCCATCCCTCCAGGGTCACTTGGGGTGGGGAGAAGGGAGGAACATGGTGTTAAAATCAGCCTGGATCCACGGTGACTCCCCGGCTCCTTCATGAACCCACCAGCTGGGATGGATATTGAGTGGTTATCCCTCAAACCACATCTCACCAGGGTTTTGGGAGCACATCCAACACTCCTTGTTGGGGGGAAACTGTGGTGGTACTGGCCAGAATGTCACTTTTTAGTCCATCCTGAGTTTCTGGGCTCCAGTGGAGATGTGGACAGCACAGAGCTGGCTCTGCCTTGCTTCCTGCCAGGGCTTCTTGGAGACTTTCCAGAGCCCAAAACCTCAGGGTGACCTCAGATCCATGATGGAGGGATGTGTCTGGGTGCCCCAGGGTCCCTGGAGTGATGGTGATGGGATGAGTGCAGGGAATAAGGCGGGTGAGACACCCATGGAGGCTGCTCACCCCGTCCCTGGGTGACAGAGCCGCCTCTCCACGTCATCTCCGGGATTCCTTCCTTTCCCGGAAAAGCTGGTTGTTTATCCCAAGCTCCCTCAGTCCCAAGAGGGGGTTTAGTCTGGCAAAGGTCCCCAGGCTGAAGCAGCTGAGAAGGTCAGAGCGGATCCGGGTGTAGGACCCACCAGGAGGGACCAACCAGACCCAGATGTCAGGCTGGGACCACCACACCGGTGTGTTCCTGGCATCCAACCTCCTCTCCAGGCTTTGGGGAGGGTTTGGGGTTGGTTTCATGAGCACCCAAGGGTGACGGGGTCCCACCCAGCTGAGGGACAGTGCACAGATGTCAGAAGGATGAGATCTTGAGCTGGGTGAGACCTTTGGGTGGGTGAACCCTTGGGGTGGGTGAGACCTTGGGGTGGATGTGACTTTTGGGTGGGTGAGGGCTGGTCCCCACCTGCTCCCTTCAGGTGACCTGTCACCCCAAGAAACTGTTTGGAGAAGGTGGGGGTCCCTACAGCAAACCCCCTTGGTGTCTGTGGGCATCTCCATGCTCCTGACCTCCCAGAGCAAACCCAAAGTACTGGGGGTGGAAGGGGCACAGGCGCTGGGGGGGCATCTCTGGGGTGGAGCACTGGGGGGGGCATCACTGGGGGGGATCACTGAGGGGGAATCACTGGGTGGGATCACCGGGGGGGGGCATCTCTAGGAGGGGACCACTGGGGGGGCATCACTGGAGGGGCATCACTGGGGGGGATCACTGAGGGGGAATCACTGGGTGGGATCACTGGGTGGGATCACTGGGTGGGCGTCGCTGGGGGATATCACTGGGTGGCCCCTCCACCATGCCAGGAGCAGGAGGGATGTGCTGGGTGGGTGCTGACTGCAGCAGCCTGTCCCCTCCCACACCTGTGATGTCCCCTAGGGGGGTGGCTGCAGGGCAGGGTCTCCAGGTGTGTAGGGCAACCTCCTGTCCAGGAGGCCAGGACTTAGAGAGTCACAGACCTGTTTGGGTGAGCAGGGACCCCAGATCCCCCCCAGTGCTCCCCTGCCACAAGCAGGGACACCCTCCCCAGCCCAGGGTGCCCCAAGCCCCATCCAACCTGGCCTTGAGCCCTGCCAGGGAGCCAGGGGCAGCCCCAGCTTCTCTGGACACCCTGTGCCAGGGCCTCCCCCCTCCCCAGGAAGGATTTCTGCCTCCCAGCCCCTCTCCATCCCCCTCCTGCAGCTCAAGGCCGTTCCCCTGGGCCTGGCCCTCCCTGCCCTGGGCACCAGCCCCTCTCCAGCTCTCCTGGAGCCCCTTGAGGGATGGGAAGGGGCTGGGAGCTCTCCCCAGAAGCAGCCTTCTCTTCTCCAGGCTGAGCCAGCCCAGCTCTCCCAGCCTGGCTCCAGAGCAGAGGGGCTCCAGCCCTCCCATCATCTCCTGGGGACTGGCTCCCACAGCTCTGTGTCCTCCTTGTCCTGGGGACCCCCGAGCTGGAGGCAGCACTGCCAGGGGGTCTGTGTCCCAGAGCAGAGGGGCAGAATCCCCCTGTCCCAGCCCTGCTGGTCCCACAGCACAGTGTGAGGGATCAGGTTGAGCTTCTCATCCCCCAACACCCTGAACTCCTCCTCAGGGCTGCTCCCCATCCATCATCCATCCATCCATGCCCAAGGATGGACACCAGCCGAGCTCTTTGGGCCACCTCTTCCACTGCTCACCTCCCCTATGGAGAGAGGCTGAGGGAGCTGGGCTGGTTCAGCCTGGAGAAGAGAAGGCTGTGGGGGGACCTCATTGCAGCCTTCCCGTCCCTGAAGGGAGCAGAGAAACAGGAGGGGAATCGGCTTGTTAAAGGACAGAGACTGGCAGGACAAGGGGGATGGAGTGAAGCTGGAGGAGGGAAGGGTGAGATGAGATATTGGGGGAAGTTCTTTCCAGAGAGAGTGGTGAGGGGCTGGAAGGGGCTGCCCAGAGAGGGGGTGGGTGCCCCATCCCTGGGGGTGTTCAAGGCCAGGTTGGATGGGGCCCTGGGCAACCTTGTGTAGCTCCAGGCCTGGAGGTTGGTGTCCCTGCCTGTGGCAGGGGGGTTGGAGCTCTGTGACCCTTGGGGTCCCTTCCAACCCAGACCAGTCTGGGATTCTGAGATTCCCTGATTCTCGGCCTCCAACGGGTGCACCACCTCCCATGGAGGGGACAGTATCCCGCCACAGGGTATCCCAAAACCAGGTGTCCCAAAACAGGACAAATCCCTCCTGTTCCCCATCTCCAGCCTGCAGCAGCGTCCCGTTCAGCAGCCGGTTCCCCGCTCCCGGTGCTGCCACGGAGCCGCCTGTCTCAATCTCTCCGGCCTTTCCAATGGCTCCATCACAGCTCCGTGCCCTTGGAATCAGGGAATTCTTTCAACTCCAGTGGAGCCTCCTTGAATCCTTGATTGAATTCTTTTCCCCTGGCTCTGAAGAGCAGCTCATTGTCCTCACAGGCTCATTGTGCTGGGTGCCAATCCCAACGCTAATGGAGATGTGTCTGCTGACACACAGCGATTTGCTGGGCAGATACTTGTCCTATGAAAGGGCTCAGAGCCACGTGCTCAGTGCTGCTGCATTCCAGACACTCATCCATCCCACATCCATCCACCCATCCATCCATCCATCCATCCATCCCTCCCTCCATCCATTCATCCATCCATTATCCATCCATCCATCCATCCATCCATCCATCCATCCATCCATCCATCCATCCATCCATCCATCCAGTGTTCCTTGCTCCAGAGGTATTCCCCCATGGTGGCTCAGCCTCTGCACAATGGGATGGGGAGTGAGCAGTGCTCTGCTTCCCTCCTTGCAGGGTGTCCCTACAGTGGTCTCATCCAGCATGAGGTTTAATAGCAGCAAGAGGAGAGTCTTGCAGCTGGGAAGCTACTTGTATCAGTACAGGCTGGGGGTGAGCTGCTGGAGAGGAGCTCTGCGGGGAAGGACCTGGGGGTCCTGGTGGGTGACAGGGTGGCCATGAGCCAGCAGTGTGCCCAAGGAGGCCAATGGGATCCTGGGGGCATCAAAAGGAGCGTGGCCAGCAGGTCACAGGAGGGGATCCTCCCCCTCTGCTCTGCCCTGGTCAGGCCCCACCTGCAGTGTTGTGTCCAGTTCTGGGCTCCCTGGGATAAAAGGGACAGGGATCTCCTGGAGAGAGTCCAGAGGAGGGACACGGAGATGATGAAAGGTCTGGAGCATCTCCCCTGTGAGGAAAGGCTGAGGGAGCTGGGGCTGTTCAGCCTGGAGAGAAGCAGCCTGAGAGGGGATCTGATCAATGGGTATCAATATCTGAAGGGTGGGACACAGGGGGACATGGCCAGCCTCTGCTCAGTGTCTGTGGGGACAGGACAAGGGGTGATGGCCTCAAGTTGGAGCACAGGGAGTTCCACAGCAATCTGGGGAAGAGCTTCTTCCCGGTGAGGGTGAGGGAGCCCTGGGACAGGCTGCCCAGGGGGGTGTGGAGTCTCCTTCTCTGGAGATATTCCAGCCCCGTCTGGACGCCGACCTGTGTGACCTGTCCTAGGGAGCTGCTTTGGCAGGGGGGTTGGACCCGATGGGCTCTGGAGGTCCCTTCCCACCCCTACGGTTCTGTGATTCTGTGATCCCTCTGTGTGCATCCCTGTGCACCCCCAAATCAACATCCAGCACCCAACAGATGAGCAGGGAGGAGTCCAGGATCTCTGTGTGACATCAGGGCAGATGCCACTGAGGGATGTTAGGGGGTGCAGAACCCCCAGTCCATCCCATTCCCCCAACAGCTGCCTTTCCCATGGCCTGACCCCCCCAAACAGCAACACTGGGCTGGATCCAAGGAGGGGGGAGCCCCAGCACTGGGATGGGGATCCCAGGGAAGCGTCAGCTGAGAAAGTTCAGCTCCATCCATGGAAAAGAGGGGGGGGTGGGGCTTGTTTGGTTCTGCTCCCACTGCTCCCAACAACCTCTGTCCTCTCTTCTTGGCAGGTGAAGGACCCCAAACTGGGCTGGGTGGGCAGGGACCTCAAGGATCACTAAGTTCCAACAGCCCCCGTCCCCCCCCGCCCCAGCCCAGGGTGCCCCAAGCCCCATCCAGCCTGGCCTTGAACCCTGCCAGGGAGCCAGGGGCAGCTCCAGCTTCTCTGGGCACCCTGTGCCAGGGCCTCCCCTCTCCCCAGGAAGGATTTCTGCCTCCCAGCCCCTCTCCATCCCCCTCCTGCAGCTCAAGGCTGTTCCCCTGGGCCTGGCCCTCCCTGCCCTGGGCACCAGCCCCTCTCCAGCTCTCCTGGAGCCCCTTGAGGGCTGGGAAGGGGCTGGGAGCTCTCCCCATTCCCAACATCTCATCCCTGGGATACCCAGCAGCATCCCACGTTCCATCCATGGGCGCTGACACCCCCCCCCCCCCCACCCCATCACCAAGCTGGGGGTGCAGCAACAGGTACCAGCACAGCACCGTGGCACATGGCACTGGCACGATGCCGCCCCGGCATCAGGCTGCCAGGGCTCACAGGTAACCATGGCAACCTGCCGGCGGGATGCTGTGCCGATAAATAGCCAATTTACAGCGATTCTCCTCAAAGGGAGCTGGGGGGGTTGTTACATAACCCTGCGGTGAGTCCCACACCTTATCTCGGGGTGCTGGGAGTTGGGGGGGCGGGGGGGGGGGGTGATTTAGGGGGGTGTGCTTTGTTTTCTTTAATTATTATCCCAGTAATTGTCATTAGCACCAGTATTGTCCCTTCTGGGGGGCTGGATGCTCCTGTCTGACGGTGTGAAATGGCACGAGGTGGGTTCATCACACGCGTGTGCACACGTGGGGGGGGGGGGTGAGGTTGGTTGGTGGGTGCCTGGCCACGTGTGTGTAGCGGGTGCAGGACCCCGTGTGGAGGGGTGTTGGGGGTGTGTGGAGCTCCACATGGGTGTAGCGGGTGCAGGACCCCGTGTGGAGGGGTGTTGGGGGTGTGTGGAGCTCCACATGGGTGTAGCGGGTGCAGGACCCCGTGTGGAGGGGTGTTGGGGTGGATGTGGAGCTGCACACGTGTGTAGGGGGCACAGGACCCTATGTTGAGGCGTGTTGGGGCACACAGAGCTCCACACACATGTGTAGTGGGCACAGGACCCCGTGTTGAGGCGTGTTGGGGCACATGGACCTCCACACACATGTAGCAGGTGCAGGACCCTGTGTTGAGGCATGTTGGGGTGTGTGGAGCTCCACAAACATGTAGTGGGCTCCGAACCTCGTGTTGAGGTATGTTGGGGCGTGTGGAGCTCCACACGTGTGTAGGGGGCACAGAACCCCATGTTAGGGCATGTTGGGGCACACAGAGCTCCACACATGTCTAGGGGGGCACCAAACCCCATGCTGAGGCACCTTGGGGTGTGTGGAGCTCCACACATGTCTAGGGGGGCACCAAACCCCATGCTGAGGCACCTTGGGGTGTGTGGAGCTCCACACATGTCTAGGGGGGCACCAAACCCCATGCTGAGGCACCTTGGGGTGTGTGGAGCTCCATACACGTGTATCCGGCGCAGGACCCCGTGCTGGGGCGTGCCGAGGCGTGTTGGGGTGCACAGAGCCACACGCCTCGGGGTTTCCCACACACCCCACACGGCACAGGCAGCCACAGGGGTCCCATCCTGCTGCCTCGGTGCTGGTCCCTGCTCCGTGCCCAGGATGGAGCAGGGATTTCGGGGGGGGGGGGGGGGGGGGGGGTGAGGACCGCCCCCCGCCCCGCCCCGAGCATCCCCGCGGGGCGGGAGGCGATGCTGGCGGGCTGACGGGGGCACTGACGCCCCGGTGCTGAACGGAATGCAGCTTGACCCGGGCTTGATGGGGAAGGACGGGGTGGGCTCCGCCTCGCCCCAGCGCCGCGCTGGCGGCTTGACAGCCGGACATGTGCCCGGGAGAGCCAGCCCTGAGCCGGCAGTGCCGAGGCCCGGCCGCCACGGGCAGTGTCACGGGGTGGCCGGTGTCACGGGGTGGCTGGTGCCATGGGGTGGCTGGTGCCATGGGGTGGCTGGTGTCACAGGGTAGCCGGTGTCATGGGGTGGCAGGTGACCCCTTTGCCCCCCCAGTCACGCTGGCCCGGTTGGTCACAGGGGATACAGACAGAGCATCCTTCCCCCAGCACCACCCGGGATACAGGCAGAGCATCCTTCCCCCAGCTCCACTTGGGATACAGGCAGAGCATCCTTCCCCCAGCACCACCTGGGATACAGGCAGAGCATCCTTCCCCCAGCACCACCCGGGATACAGGCAGAGCATCCTTCCCCCAGCAGCTACCCAGGGATGGAGTTGGGGGGCACGGGGCTGTGTCCCCCTCCCCAGTACCACTCCCCTCCCGGCCCTCCTCACTCCCCAAACCAGCGCTGCCCTTGGGACGGGCCCTTGGCAGCTCCGTGGCACTGGGATGGGGATGGAGTTGGGGTCCCTCTAACTGGGAAAATCCCAGTTTGGCTCCCATCCAGTCACACCAAGCTGGGGGAGGGGGTGGGGGGGAGGGAGATGGAGGGGCAGCCCCTCCACCCAAACACCACCTCCATCACCACAAGCCCCCATCACCTGTCACCAGCATCTCAACCCCAAGCCGCCCCCTCCCCAGGCACCCCAGGGGAGTCAGGAGAGGAGGATTCCCCCTCATCCCACGGGACCCCAGCACCCTGATTTCCCCAGGCACAACCCACCTCTGCACCCCTGCCCCCCCTTCTGCCTCCCCCCCCCCCCACACACACACACCTGCTTGACGCTTATTTAGTGATTTAAATGTCTTTTATTGCTCCCATTAGGCAGGAGCGGGGTGTGGGCGGCTGCTGGGGAGGAAGGAGGGGGGAGCACGGGGGTGGGGGGAGCACGGGGGTGGGGGGAGCACGGGGAGGGCGGATTTCGGGCTGGAGGGGGGGCGCAGGGCTGGGTAAAAGGCTTCAAGCAGCTCAGCCTTTCTCTGCCCCATCACTTTATGTTGTTAAACCCCTCCAAGAGTTGGGGGTCAGGTCCTCCTCCCACACCATTGAGAGCCCCTTCCCACCGCTCTGGATGAGCAGAGCTGGGGAGGGCACAATGGGGGGGGGGGGGGGGGGTGTCCCCAAAAATCCTTCCCCCCCTCCAGCTTGAGCCTATTTTATGGATGGGTAAACTGAGGCAGTGGGGATCCTGGGCAGCAGCCTGAGCATTATAAAGAAACGCAGGGATGGAGAAAAGGTGGGAGGGGGGGTGAAAGGTGAGGGGAGGAAAGGAGGGGGATTTGGGGGGGGATGTCAGAGAGGCTGGCAAAGCCGATGACAGTTTAATGGGGCGGCTGATGGGATAATGAGTGTTTGGGAGTCTGCTGGAGCGCGGCTGTGCCGATCAGCGGGGGCGGCGGGGGGGGGGAATTAGGGGGGGGGGGTGGGGAGGAGCAGCCGCTCGGCGCGACGAGGTGCCGTGGAGAAGGGGGAGGACGAGAGGCCCTATGGGTGCCATGGGATGGGGGCAGCGTCAGGCCGGGGTGTCGCCCAGCTCCCTGAGATGAGGAGGGTGACAGAGGGGTGCCGCCCCCCCCCCCCAAAAGGCGTCTGATTTAGTCTGGGGGCACGGAGCCCCCCCCATTCCCAGGGATTTGAGAGGATCAGACTCGGACCCCAGCCCGGCTGTGTCCCCTGAGCTGTTCTTGATGGGTTGGGGGGGTGTTCCCAGTGCTTCCCACAAGGGACTGGGCAGGCAGCACCCCACACACCTCATGTGTGGTACCCTGGGCCACAGCACAGCCCTGGGGAGAGGGGGGGCACTCCTAACCCAGCCCCACACCCCAGGTGTGATACCCTCTGCACACCCCAGGGCTGAGCAGGTGGCCTGTGCCTCAGTTTCCCCAGCTTGTCCTTCACCAGAGGAAAGCGAGGGGCTATGGCCTGCACACTCTGTACCCCACAAGGCTGAGGTCTGTGCCTCAGTTTCCCCAGCTCACCCTTTACCAGAGGAAAGCGGGGGGCTGGCTCCGAGACCTTCCATGCCCCGAGGGGGCTCTGGGGTGTGTTACACACCCCATGGGTGATCTGTGCCTCGGTTTCCCCAGCCCACCCTCCAGCCACCCCAGGGCTGAGCAGCTGGTCTGTGCCTCAGTTTCCCCACCTTCCTGCCCAGCATTTCCCTGCCCCATGTGTTTGGCTCGGGGCTGGGGGGCAGCTCCAGCACCCTGGGAAGAGGCAGCAGTGGTGGTGAGGGACTCGCCCTCCCCTGCTGCAGCCCCTCTGGGGGGGCCTTAATTAATCTGTTTGTAAATGACTCCTCCATTAATCACTCGCCCAGGGAAGGTGTCACATGGCGCCCGCCTCCGCCGGGCTATAGATAGAGGGAGGTGTAGGTGGGCTCCATCCAGCTCCCAGGAGACAGGCTCTTGGCTGGGCTGCCAGGCTGAGCACACACAAACTCGGTACAGCGATGGGGCTCCGACCACTTCCCGCCTTCCTCAGGGGTGTTAAGGCACAGGGGTCCCCAGCATCCTATGGGATGGGACACCACGGGGGTCCCTGTCACTGTCCAGCCCCTCCCAGCCTGTGCTGGTGCTCAGTGTCCCCAGGCCTGGGGACCCCAAATCTCATGGATGGATGGGGGATGGATGGATGGATGGATGGATGGATGGATGGATGGATGGATGGAGGGATGGAGGGATGGAGGGATGGAGGACGGAGGGATGGGGGACAGAGGGATGGGGGATGGAGGGAGGGAGGGATGGGTGGGTGGATGGATGGATGGATGGATGGATGGATGGATGGATGGATGGGGGATGGAGGGATGGATGGAAGGATGGAGGGATGGAGGACGGAGGGATGGGGGACAGAGGGATGGGGGATGGAGGGAGGGAGGGAGGGATGGATGGAGGGATGGATGGATGGATGGATGGATGGATGGATGGATGGATGGATGGAGGGATGGGGGACAGAGGGATGGGGGATGGAGGGATGGATGGATGGATGGATGGATGGATGGATGGATGGATGGATGGGCGGAGGGAGGGATGGAGGGATGGGTGTTGGGCGAGTATCCAGACACTGCTGTGCACTGAGACCATCCCCTGGTCCCCACTCCCTCCCCGGGGGCTCCTCCTGCAGAGCTCTGGCCACCAGCAGCCCCCGTGTCACCCAGCAGAGCAGCGAGGCGGGGGGGGGGCACAGAGCTGGGGGCTCTGCCCCTCTCCTGACACCCAGACCTGGGGCTGAGCCACGGGCGGGGGAAGCTGAGGCCAGAGGGGTCCGGGGGGGTGGAACAGGTGGCGGGGGGGGGGGCGGGGGGGGCGCGGGAGGGGGGTAGGGTGGTCCCTCCCCTCCATCTCCACAGCTCCATCGCTCCTTGCAGTGCCGCCAGCCCCGGCAGCGCCTGCAGGTGATTGACAGCCGTCTCCCCCGCATGACTCACCGCCCGGCTCCCCTTCCCCCCCTGCGGGGGGCTCAGCACGAGGAGGGGGCGGTGGGACCCCCCCACCAGGGCCGCCACGGGCAGCTCAGCGCAGTGGCCACGCACCCAGCCCTGCAGTGGCACCCAAACACCTCCCACTGCCCAGCCAGCCCCCTGCACCCCATCCCACCGCCCCCCTGTATCCCTGCATCCCTGTATCCCGGCATCCCTCAACATTGCACCCCTGTATCCCTGCCCCCTTGCATCCCTCCACCCTGCATCCCTGTATCCCTGCCCCCCGGCATCCCTCCACCCTGCACCCCTGTATCCCTGCCCCCCTGCATCCCTCCACCCTGCATCCTTCCACCCTGCACCCCTGTATCCCTGCCCCCCCTGCATCCCTGCCCCCCCTGCATCCCTGCCCCCATGTATCCCTGCATCCCTGTCCTCCTGTACCTCTGCATCTGGGCACCCTGCATCCCTGCACCACTGTACCCCAGCATCCCTGTATTATCTCTGCATCCCTGCACCCCAGCATCCCTGTACCCCTGCCCACCTGTATCACTGCCCCCCCCCCCCCCCTCCCCACTCCCCGAGCACGTGGGTCGGGCTCCTGTCCATGGATGTTCCAGCCGGAGCCGCGCGGTTTCCATGGCAAAGGCCGGACACGGGGACCCGGAGCGGGTGGCACCAGCCACGTGCCGAGGGGCTGCCGGGGCGCTGGGGGAGGGGTTCGGGGGGTCAGCACCCATCCCCATGCGCCAGCACCCATCCGGTGTCCCTGCACCCATCCCAGCACCCATCCCAATGTGCCAGCACCCATCCCCACCTCCCTCTGCACCCCCGGGACCCCCAGCACCCCTGAGACCCTCAGCTCCCCTGGGACCCCTACCTCCCTCTGCACCCCTGGGACCCCCACTTACCTCACCATCGCTGAGCCCCCCACTTCCCTCAGCACCCCTGGGACTCCTGGCTCACCCAGCACCCCTGGGCCCCCCAGTACCCCCAGCATCCCCGAGACCCCCCGCAGCTGTCCCCAGCCCCCCCTGCCCCACATTCCCCATGGAGACCCGGACCCCTGGGCACCTCTTTCCCCAAGACCTTTAATGCCATCAAGAGGCAGCAGCAAGAAGTGGGGGGCAGCTCCTGCCACCCCCCCACACTGTCCCCCCCCTCCCCTCCCTTCCAGCAGAGGCCAGAACCAGGGTGAGGGTGGACAGAGCCCAGCTGCACCCCTCTCCCCAATTTGGGGCTACACAGAGACTCTTTGACGCCCTCCCCAGCGTGGAGGGGACCCCAGGGATGGGGCACACCCTCCCCAGGAGCTGTGGGGTGCTGGGGGGCTGCCCCCTTCCCCCCCCCCACCTTGTCATTTGGAAGGAGAAAGACTTAAAAACCCAAGAGAGAAGGAGAAAAAGCAAAGACCCCCCCCCGGGTGCAGGCCCCCCCATCGCCCACCCACACTCTGCCTCTCTGCCCGGGGCTGGGAGCAGGAGGGGGGCCCCCAAAAGCACCCGGGGTACCCCGAACCCCACGGGTTGCCCGGCTGTGGCTCCTGAACCCCCCCTTGGGTGGGTGGGTGGTCTCGCCACCCACATCCCCTCCTGTGGTCCGATGGAGGCTCTGGAGCTGACGAGACCCTCGGTGGGTGCTGGGGTACGGGGTCGGGTGGGACCCCCAGGGTGGGACCCCCGCCGAGGGCTGCCCCCCGCCTCCAGCTCCTGGATGAACCTGTGGTGGGAATGAAGGGATGAGGATGGGGATGGGGATGGGGGGGTGCCACCTCTGCACCCCCCACCCACCAGGCTGGGGTGCCAACCCTGCTGCCACCTCTGCACCCTCCCCCCCACACACACCTCCTCCCACTGAGCCGGGGTGCTCAAGGGGGGGGCAGGGGGTGCTGGGGTTTGGGGGGGACACACACTCACCCACTGTGTCAGGCCTCCAGCTCAGACGTTTCGCAGGAGCTGGGGACAGACAGACAGACAGACAGGTCCCATCAGTCCTCACCCCCTCCATGCCTGGGTGTCATGGGGGGGACAACACATTGCTGTGTGACCACCCCATCCCACCCTGGACCACCCAGTGTGGTGCTGGTAGGGGACATTCCCGGTACTGGGAGCACTGGGATCCCTGGGTACTCAACCCTGGTGACACCAGTCAGGGCTCTGTGGGCTTCGGGGGGCACAGAGACCATCACCCCTCCCCAACCCTACCAGCTTGGAGCTGGGGGGGGTCCAAGCCTGGAGTGGGGAGGGATGACTGGCACACACACACTGCCAAGCACAGCCCCAGGGGGGGGCTCCCCTGCTGCCCCCTCCCCAGTTATAAACCTGAGCCTGGGCGGGGGTCTTGGCTCCCCCACACCCAAGATGAACCAGGGGGCACTGGGGTAGTGATGCTGTTGCCCCCACCCATGGGGTCCGTTGGGTGCCACACGTCGGTGGAACCCCCCAAACCCCCCCCCACCCACCCAGCACAGCCCTGTCCTCAGGTTTATAACAGCAACGGGTGCCAAGGGCCCCGTGGCTGAGCAAGGCCCCAGCAACCACGGGGTGAGGGGGGAGTGAGGGGGGGATGCCAGGCATGCAGCAGCCCCCCCTGGGGCAGGATGGCTGCTGCACAGACAGACAGACAGACAGATCAAGGAGCTGATTTGTTTCAGAGGAATCACCCTGTTAAAACCAGGAGCCTGGCAGCATCCCCCCTTCTTGCATCACACGGGTTTGGGGTACGCCCCCTACCCCCCCACCTGAAGGATCAGCCACCCCCTCTGGGGTGATGCCAGAATGGGAGCAGGGCACAGACCCCACACCCCCTCTCCCAGCTTTGGGGAGCAGCGTTTCCCCCCCCATACCCCACCCAGCGTGTGATGCAGGGGAGATGCATCCCCCCCCCAGCCCAAAGGGACCCCACCCCAAGCCCCCCCCCCCCATCTCACTCACGGTTAGGGGGTCAGTAGCAAAAGCAGCCACACTGTTCCTCATCTCACTCTCATTGCCCCGCAGCGGGATGAGGGAGATGTTACCCAACCTGGAGTCCTGCTGCGCCCGCGGCGCCCGCGCCTTGGGGGGGTCCGAGGGCCACAGGGACCCGCCGTGCTGGGGACAGAGGGGACATGGGCTGGGCACCGCCTGCTTCGGGGCTCAGCCACCCCTGACCTAGCCTCCTCACAAGGGGTGATGCTACAGGGTGCCTGGGTACCATGAGGAATGCTTGGGTAGCACCGAGGGATGCTTGGGTACCACTACAGGATGCTGGGGTATCGCCATGGGATGCTTGGGTACCGCAGAGGGATGCTCGGGTACCACTACAGGATGCTTGGGTACCATGGGGACACAATTGAGTACCACAGAGGGATGCTTGGGTACCATGGGGGATGCTTGGGTACCATGGAGGGATGTTTGCACGCTCCTTGCACGCTCCTTCCACGCTCCTTCCACGCTCCTTGCATGTTCCCTGTACACTCCCTGCACACCCCTTGCACACTCCCTGCATGCTCCTTGCACACTCCCTGCACGCTCCTTGCACACTCCCTGCACGCCCCTTGCACGCTCCTTACACACTCCCTGCATGCCCCTTGCACACCCCTTGCACACTCCCTGCACGCCCCTTGCACGCCCCTTGCTGCCTACCTGCACGTGGAGGAAGGTGGCAAACCATTCCCGCAGGTCGGCCTGGGTGTCACAGCACAGGTACCTGTGGGGACACGGTGCCACCAGCTGCAGGGGACACGGGGGGTGCAGGGGGAGGGGAGGTGGAGCTGGGACCCAGGTTGGTGCCGTGGAGAACCCCCAGGGACTGATGGGGACGTGGGGGGTGGCCCCAGCCCCCCCATGGGATCCCCAGAGGGTCTGTGGGTGTCCAGCCAGGTGCTGCCCATGGAAATCCCCATCCTCACACATGGCTGCCACCCTGTGTGTCCTGGGGGGCGAGGGAGGTGTCCCCATGTCCCCCCCACCCCCTTACCACTGCTGCTTCTCGTGCTTCTCATTCTCGTAGAAAACCGTGAAGCCCCAGCTGGACGGGGAGAAGGGGAAGAGTGAGGTGCTGCCCTGCACCCCCCAGCGCCCCAGGGGTGAAGGACCCCAAACACCCTGTCCCTGAGACTCCCCCATCCCTGTGACCCACCCTGTCCCTGTGACCCCCCATCTCTAAGAACCCCCATGCCTGCGAACCCCAGTCCCTGAGACCCCCCCATTCCTGTGACCCCCTGTCCCTGTGACCCCCTGTGCCTGCGACCACCAGTCCCTGTGACCCCCTGTCCCTGCGAACCCCAGTCCTCGAGACGCTCCTGTCCCTGCGACCTCCCTGTCCCTGTGACCCCGTGAACCTGAAACCCCCCGGCCCTGTGACCCCTCCTGTCCCTGTTACCCCCCCCCGAACCTGAGACCTCCATCCCTGCGACCCTCTGTCCCCGTGAGCCCCTGTCACCCCGTCCCCCGCACTCCCCTGCCCGGTCCGGTCCGGTCCCGCGGGGCTGCGCTGACCCCTGGCGGCAGCGGGGCGGCCGGTACGGCACTGGTACTGGCCCGCCACCGGAGCTGGTCCTGGCCCCAGCACTGACCCCACCTCCAGCCCTGGCCCTGCCCCTATTCCCATCCCATCCTCATCCCCATCCCCATCCCCATCCCCATCCCCATCCCCATCCCCATCCCCATCCCCATCCCCATCCCCATGCCCATCCCCATCCCAACCCCTCACCACGTTGGGGGCCGAAGCTTCTTCTTGACTCCCAAGTAGACCCTGAGGTTCCTGACAGGCCATTCCTTCTCCGGCTTGTGGCTCTGGGAAGAGGGACCCAGTGTTGGGGTGCAGGGGGGGGCTGCAGGCCCCTCACCAACCCCCTCCTCACCCATCCCCACCTGCTCCAGCCCACACCAGCACCAGGATGGGCCTCATCCCCATGGCATGTCAGGAGGAGAACCGTAGGGATTCGGTGATGGGCTCAGCCCATTCCCAGCTCACCCCAGGAATTGGGGGGATCACCCAAGTGGTGTCCCATCCCTGGGGTCCCTTCCAGGGCTGAGACCAGTGATGGGGTCTCCAGAGCCCAGTGCTGGGTTCCCCACGGTGACACCCGTGTCACACCCTCCTGGGCATCACAGCAGCGTGACTGCAGCGCCACACTGTCCCCAGACACCCCAACTTCACAGCCACAGCACTGGGGTCCACCCCCCACCACCCCCAGCATCACAGCACCCCTGGGGTGTGACCCGCTCTGGGCATCACCCAACACCAGTAGAGGTTTGGAAGAGGCACCAGAGCCCCCTTCCCTCTCTCCAGGGACCACCCCGGTGCCACCCACACCCCCGACAGTGGGGTGACAGGCTGGGGCCCCTGTGGGACCCCTCCCCAAACAGCGAACACGTGACTTACAAGAGCCCAATCCAATGCCCGCGGGATGGGGGAGTGGCTCAGCCCATCCCCTGTGCCCAGGGGCAGCGACACCCCCAAACCAGAGGAGCCCAGATAACGAGGGGGGGGCAGTCCCAATGCGGGGGGCTAACTGGGAAGAACAGCCCCCCCTAAAAGACCTGCGCTGCGGGATTGGATTTGGGGTGTCCCCCGGGCAGCCTTGTAAGGGCAGAGGGGCGCAGGGCCCCCCGCCGCCCGGCTGAGCCCCCCCGGGCTCCTCTACTCACGTTCTCCGAGGGGGGGGTCCGCTGCCTCAGGCTCTGTTCAACAGAGGAGGGGGGTTAAAGCACACGGGGCGGGGAGGGGGAGAGGGGACCGCCCTGCTCCCCGCTGACCCACGGGGTGCGGGGTCACAGTGGGGGGGGGGCAGGGATGGGGAAGCTGACGTTCCAGCGCAGCCGGGGTGGCAGAGACCCCACCCCCTGAGCCCGGGCACCGGCTCGGGGGCGGCGCCGGACCCGCTCCGGGGAAGGGGTGGGTCTGGGAGAGCGATGGCACTGGGGGGTCAGCCCCAGCGCTGCCGGCAACACCAGGCCCAGCGCTGGCCCATCACTGCCGGCCATGACACGCCAGCCCGTTGCCGGTGATGCTGTTGATGTCAGCACCAGCGCTGTGTAATCCCGGCCCATCCCTGCCTGCAATCCCACCCCATCCCTGCCTGCCATCCCACCCCTGCCATCCCAGCCCTGCCCGCAGTGCCCGTGCGCTGCCAGCCCAGGCAGTGCCACATCCACAGGCAGAGTCCCAGCAGACGTGCAGGGGCACACAGGGGGCAATTTGGGCACATGGGGGGCTGCCGGGGTGCACAAGGGTCAGCTAGCACACACAGGGGGCAGTTGGGGTGCACGGGGGGCAGCTGGGGCACACAGTGGGCTGCCAGGGTGCACAGGGGTCAGCTGGTGCACACAGGGAGCAGTTGGGGTGCATGGGGGGCTGCCGGGGTGCACGGGGGTCAGCTGGCGCACACAGGGGGCAGCTGGGGTGCATGGGGGGCTGCTGGGGCACACAGGGGGCCTGCTGGCATGCACAGGGGGCAGTTGGGGTGCATGGGGGGCTGCTGGGGCGCATGGGGGGCTGCTGGAGCACATGGGGGAGCAGTTGGGGGTGGTGGGGGGCAGTTGGGGGGCCCAAGCTCACCCTGACTTCCTTGTAGAGGCGCAGGCAGGTGGGGGTGAGGATGAAGTAGCGGTCGTGGAAGCCGGTGCTCAGGCCCAGCCCCAGCAGGTTCCTCTCCTCCCGGAATTTCATCATGCCGTGCTTGCAGTCACCCACTCTGCTGGCTGGGGGCACCGGCCCCCCAGGGGGGTCAGGCCCCCTAACGTGTGTGTGGGGTGCAGCCAGACCAGGTCCCATGGGATAAACCACCCCACACCCCCCATCTCACCCCAATCACTACAGCTCACCGGCTGCAGCGTGGTGTGTGTGTCCTCCCGGTGCTGCCCCCCCTCTGACTGCCCCCAGCCCAGGGCCCCAGTACTGGGGGGGTCCCATCCCCATCCCCATCCCATCCCATCCCATCCCCATCCCCTTCCCCATCCCCACCCCCTGCCTTCCTCCCCGCTCCTCACCGAGGTAGAGGAGCATATTCTCCATGGCCATCTGCTTCTTCACCACCAGGTAGCTCTCGGTCCCCAGGCAGTGCAGGATGGGCAGGACCTTCTCTGAGTAGTGCAGCGGCCGCTCTGGGGGGCAGGGGCACAGCCAGGGATCAGGGGGGCTGACACCCACCCAGGGGGGGTCACATGGGTGCCCCCAGAGTCCTCCAAGGGCCAGCCCTGCCCGTCCCTGGGGTCTCCTCCTGCTCAAGCTCTCACTCTCTGCTGACCACAGGCACGCCAGAGCTGCTCCTCTGGCGGGGGGGGGGAGGTACTTTCCTGGACACCCCCCTGTCAGGCCTCAAGGGTCTTTGGACCCCAAAGGACGCAGAGGGGTGTCCCCTGGCCCCATCAGGCGCTTGGTCACACCCAACCTGGATGGGGTGTAGAGCCCCAGTGCCTGGAGCCCGGCCTGGGTCTGCTCCGTGGTGATGTCCCATAGGAGCCTTCTCACCCCCTCCCTGTCCCACCTCTGTCTCTATCTCTACCTCCATCCCCACCTTCATCTCCACCTCCATCCCCATCCCCATCCTCACTTCCACCTCCATCCCCCACCTCCATCTCCACTTCCACCTCCTTCCCCACCCTCAGACCCCTCCACCAACCTGCTTCCTCCCTCTCGTTCACTTCGAAGCAGCTCCAATAGTCCTTCTCCTTCATGACAACTTTCCTCCTGTCCAGGATCTCGAAGGTGAGCTCCTCAGCTGTCATGGTGGCTGGGATCTGGGAGGGAGGGACAGGTCTCCATCAGCCAGGGCTGTGCCACCCTCGTGCTGCAGAGTTGCCGGCTCAGAGCATCCCCCCATGTGACACCAGGTCCCTGTCCCCTCTGGCTCCGCTCCATGGTGAGGTCCCATAGGAGCCTTCTCATCCCTTCCCTGTCCCATCTGTCTCTATCTCCACCTCCATCCCCACCTCCACCTCCATCCCCACCTCCACCTCCATCCCCATCCCCACCTCCATCCCCATCCCCACCTCCACTTCCACCCCCACCCCCACTTCCACCCCCACCTCCACCCCCATCCCCATCTCCAACCCCACCTTCACCTCCACCCCCATCCCCATCTCCAACCCCACCTCCACCCCCATCCCCATCTCCAACCCCACCTTCACCTCCGTTCCCATCCCCACCCCTGCTCCGTGCCCTCTCCTCCTCTGCACCACCACTCACCTTGACATGCTGCTCCGCCTCCGTCTTCTTCTCCTCCAGGTAGACAGTGCAGATGAAGTCCCCAGCTTGCTGGAGGGCAACAGGAGAACACTCTGACCTGCAGCTTCCCACTGGTGGGCTAAGCCCCCTCCCACCCAGCGTGGACACCTCCTGCCTGGGCCATCTCCAGGAGGTGCTGGAGCAGATGATGGGGTCCCACACAAAGAGAGCACCCCAGGGTGGTCCCAAAGACCAGGACCCACCTGTGTCCCACTGGATGCTGCCTCCCTCATCTTCATGATGGCCATGATCTCGTCCTGCTGCTTCTTCATCTCTTGGTCATTGACCTGCCAGGGAAGAAGAGCCCATCAGGGCTGACCAGACCTCCCCATGAAGCTTCACTGCAGAAGCAGATGTGGGTCCCCAGGGGACTTTGCTCCCCCACCCCACTGTCCCCACAGCTCCAGGTCTCCAGGGTTTGTGAGGTCTCCAAATCAAGGAGATGCCTAAAGATGGAGCAGATCCAGCTTCCTCCTCTTTCCACCTCCCCATCCCCTGGGAGAACACCCATGTGGGCCCGATCCAGAGCCAGTGGGGAGTGTGGGGGGGGATCCAGTGGTGGGGAGGGGGTGAACCTACGTTGAAGATCTTGACGTAGTGGGTGATGAGGTCCTCCACCACCCGCCCTGCCTTGTAGTCCTTCCCATCTGTCTGGAAGAGCGTGGGCCCGAACACGATGGCCAGGTTGTGTGTGTTCATCTGGTTCTCCCCAGAGAAGCGCTGGACCCTGTGGGGAAGGAACCCCCTTATGGCTCCTCCTGCCTTGGGGACCCCCCCAAAAACACCCCCCCAATCATCCTGGTCATGCTGGGGGACACCATGCTCAGCTTTGGGTGCTGCTTGGCCCCAAATTGCTCTCCTCTCCTTGCCTGGGATGAGAGCCACAGGATGAGGGGTCTCCTCAGCCCCATGTCTCCCCAGCACCCCCCAGCCACCCCATGGAGGTAAGGGGGACTCCAGGTTGCCCCGTGCCACAGACCTGCCACCCACACCCTACCGAAAGAGGTGGTTGATGAGGGCCTTCAGCGTGGCCCGGTTCACGGTGGGGAGGATGCCCAGGAGCCGCCGGTACTCGCTGATCTTCTCCTCATCCTCCAGAGCTGCAAGAGGAGCACAAGGGAGAGGAGGAGTGTGGAGGGGGCACGAAGGTGAGATTCCCGCCATCCCCTCTCCAGACCCACACTTGGACCTTCCTGCCCCTCTGCGGGCATGGGGCATCTCAACTTCATAGTGCTGGAGCATCCCAGGGCTGGACCATCCCAACTGCATGAGGCTGGAGCATCCCAGGGATGGAGCATGCCATCTCCATGGGGATGGAGACTCTCAGGGATGGAGCATCCCAACTACATGGGCATGGAGCCTCCCAGGGACAGAGCATCCCACCTCCATGGGGCTGGAGCACCCCAGGGCTGAAGCACCCCAGGTCCATGGGGCTGGAACACCCCAGGGCTGGAACATGCCAGCTCCATGAGGACAGAGTATCCCAGCTCCATGGACCCAGAAGATCCCAGGGCTGGAGCACCCCAGCTCCGTGGGGCCAGAGCAGCCCAGAGCCGGAGCATCCCAGCTCCATGGGAATGGAGCCTCCCAGGGATGGAGCACCCCATCTCCATGGGGATGGAGCATCCCAGGGCTGGAGCACCCCAGCTCCATAAGGACAGAACACCCCAGCTCCATGGAACCAGAACATCCCAGGGCTGGAGCACCTGAGTACCCCAGCCAGAGTACCCCAGCACCTGAGTGGGGCCAGAGTACCCCAGCTCCATGAAGCCAGAGCATCCCAGGGCTGGAGCACCCATTTCCACGGAGCCAGAGCACCCCAGGGCTGAAGCACCCCAGCTCCGTGGGGCCGGAGCATCCCAGAGCCACGTTCTCCACGTGACACAGCGATCCCACCCCCTCCTCCCACCAACCCCCACCCCAACAGCCCCCTCCACACCCCCTCCATCCCCCCAAAAACCCACTCACCCGTGGCCCAGAGCCAGTCCTGGCTGGAGTGCCTGGTGAAGAGCCCATCCCCAAGGTCTCTGAAGAAGCGCTTAAGGGTGTTGGCCACGTCGTCCACGTGGTGCTCGCCCTCCTTGAGCCGCACGCTCCGCGCGTCCCGCCGCAGCAGCTCCAGCAGGTTGGTGGTCTTGGAGTTCTGCCCACTCTTGCGGTAGATCCCCTCGGATGTCAGCCCTGGGGTAGGGATGCTGGGGGTGAGACTCTCCCTCAAATACCTCTGGAGGGGGATGGGGACCCATCCTGGTGCCCCCCTGCCCAGTCCCGCTTGCCCACCCAACACTAATGTGGGGATCAGGGTGTTTCCCACCCCCACAGGGGGGAGAGAAGGGAGAAGGGAGGAGAAGGGAGAGGGGGGAGAGAAGGGAGAGGGGGGAGAGAAGGGGAGAGGGGGGAGAGAAGGGGAGAGGGGGGAGAGAAGGGGAGAGGGGGGAGAGAAGGGGAGAGGGGGGAGAGAAGGGGAGAGGGGGGAGAGAAGGGGAGAGGGGGGAGAGAAGGGGAGAGGGGGGAGAGAAGGGGAGAGGGGGGAGAGAAGGGAGAGGGGGGAGAGGAAAGACGTGTCACGAGTGTGACGGGTCTCAGCCAGCTGCCCCACACCGCCAGAGTGACCCTCTGCTCCCCTCCAGCGCCCAGCCATGGGTGACAGTGGGTGACAAGGGGTGACAGGTACCACACTGGGTGATGTAGTCGATGCAGCGATCCACCAGCAGCGGGATGTCTGACTCGGTCAGCTGCTGCTCCGACAAGGTGTCCCCGGAGCTGCCCGCTGCCTTCTGGATGGCGTGGAGCCAGCCCAGGAAATCCAGCCTCCTCTCCCCCTGGATGTACAGCGTCCTGCCAGCAGCACCAGCCTCAGCATGGGGCTGGCAGACGCCCCCTCACACACACACCCCCTCCCCAAACCCCACTACCCCCCTGGGAAGGCTGGGACCAAAGGCCACTGCCCACCCTGGGAAGGTTGGGACCAGAGACTACTGACTCCCTAGGAAGGCTGGGACTAGAGGACTGGGGTGATCCCAGCTCCTTTTTGGGGGTGATGGTGGGGAGGGAAAGGGCACCCCAGAGGGAGTTGGGATAGTGGGGGTGATGTCCTGCTTGGGAGGGGGGGGAGTCTAACCCAACCACAGCCTCTGCTCTTACCTCCGTCTCTCCACCAGCACCAGCACCTCGTTGTCCCCCTGGATGGCTGGAAGGGACAGAGCCCATTACCCACGGGGAACTGGGGGTGACTCAGCCCCCTCCCTGGGCAGCCTGTTCCACAGCCCCACAACTCTGCCAGGGAAGAACTTTTCCCTCCCATCTGAGCTGACCCTGCCCTGGGGCAGCTTGAGCCCATTTCCCCTTGTCCCATCTCCTGTTCCCTGGCTGAAGAGACCATCGCCCACCTCTCTGCACCCTCCTGGCAGGTCAGTGGAGGTGCTGAGAAGGTCTCCCCTCAGCCTCCTCTTCTCCAGGCTCAACACCCCCAGCTCCCTCAGCCGCTCCTCAGAGGATTTGCCCTCCAGCCCCTTCCCCAGCCTGGCTGCCCTTCTCTGGACTCGCTCCAGGACCTCCATGTCCTTCTTATGGTGAGGAGCCCAGAACTGGACCCAGCACTCGAGGTGCAGCCTCACCAATGCCACAGTCCAGGGGCACAACCCCCTCCCCAGACCTACTGGCCACACTGTGTCTGACACAAGCCAGGATGCCATTGGCCTTCCTGGCCAGCTGGGCACACTGCTGGCTCATGGTCAGTCACCCAACACCCCCAGGCCCTTCTCTGCCTGACAGCTCTCCAGCCAGTCTCCCCCAGCCTGTAGCGCTGCTCGGGGTTGTTCTGTCCCATGTGCAGCTCTCTGCACTTGGCCTTGTTAAACCTCATCCCGCTGGTCCCATCCCATGGGTCCAGCCTAGCCAGGTCCCTCTGCAGACCCTCCCCACCCCCCAGCAGACCCACACGTCCCCCCAGTTTAGCACCAACTCCAAAGTTCATCCACTCAATGGAAAAGAGGATGAAGAGGAGGAAGAGTGATTTCCCCCCACCCAGCACAGAGACAACCCCTGCCCCCCAAAGCTCCATCTGAGCAGCACCCATCACCCCCACCCCAAAAAACACCTTGGCTGGGCTGCTCAGGGCAGGATTCGGGGGACACACCCCACCACTCCCACCCCAAAACCACCTTGGAGCACATTGCAGCTGCTCAGGGCAGGATCTGGGGACACCCCCACCCCAAAAACCACCCTGGCCAGGCTGCTCAGGGCAGGCTTTGGGGTCACCCCCACCCCAAAACCCACCTTGGCCGGGCTGCTCGGGGCAGGATTTGGCGGACACCCCCACCACCCCCACCCCAAAAACCACTTTGGCCGAGCTGCTTGGGGCAGGATTCGGCGGACACCCCCACCACCCCCATCCCCAAAACCACCCTGGCCGGGCTGCTTGGGGCAGGATTCAGGGAACATCCCCCCCACCCCCATCCCTCCCCCGCCCCTGACGCACAGAGCTCCTGCAGCTTCCGCAGCTGGAGCGGCTCCTGCCGCTCCCCGTCCTGGCCGCAGAGGTGCAGTGTGGAGCCGGCCAGCGCGAACCAGCCCAGCTGGGCCCGCTCCAGGCTCAGGCCGCCCTTGTAGCGCAGCCGCCCAACCCGCTCGAAGTCCAGGGCCAGCAGCTCCTCGGCTCCGGGGGGCACGAAGGACTGAGAGAGGGAGAGGAGGGGCCCGTCAGGGACACCCGGGTTTAACCCCCTACACCCACCCCATCACCCCCATCCACCCCATTATCCGCAGCCCACCCACAGCCCACCCACCCCATCACCCACCTCATCACCCCCACCTACCCCATCACCCACAGCCCACCAGCAGCCCACCCACCCCATCATCCACAGCCCACCCCATCACCCACCCCATCACCCCCATCAACCCCATTATCCACAGCCCACCCACAGCCCACCCACCCCATCACCCCCACCCACCCCATCACCCCCATCCACCCCATCACCCCCCCATCACCGCCACCCACCCCATCACCCCCATCCACCCCATCACCCCCACATCACCCCCACCCACCCCATCACCCCCATCCACCCCATTATCCACAGCCCACCCACAGCCCACCCACCCCATCACCCACAGCCCACCCCATCACCCACCCCATCACCCCCATCAACCCCATTATCCACAGCCCACCCACAGCCCACCCACCCCATCACCCCCACCCACCCCATCACCCCCCCATCACCGCCACCCACCCCATCACCCCATCCACCCCATCACCCCCACATCACCCCCACCCACCCCATCACCCCCATCCACCCCATTATCCGCAGCCCACCCACAGCCCACCCACCCCATCACCCACCCCATCACCCGCAGCCCACCAGCGGCCCACCCACCCCGTCATCCACAGCATCACCCACAGTCCACCCCATCACCCCCCACCCTCTCCATCACCCCCAGCCCACCCACCCCATGACCCCATCACCTGCAGCCCACCCACCCCACCAACCACAGCCCACCAACAGCCTGCCCGCAGCCCACCCACCCTATCACCTGCAGCCCACCCCCAGCCCCCCCACCCCATGACCCCGCCCCCCCCCTCCCCAGCCCACTCACCCCATCACCCCCAGCCCCCCCCCCAGCCCACCTTGGCGATGGACTTGAGCCAGGCCCGGGCGCAGCCGGGGGTCTCCAGCCCGAAGAGGTAGAGCCTCTCGGACTCGATATAGACCTCGAAGGTGCTCTCGATCCTGGGGGGACATGGGGCACCCATGGGCGGTGGGGTGGAGACGGGTGGGTGACAGGGGTGTCCCAGGTGGGGGGAACCATGTTTGGGATACCCCACACCCCCCCTTTCCCCACACTGTGTCCCCGAGGTGTCCAGCAGCCCCACGGTGCTGGAATGTTCAAGGGGGCTGCAGAGGGGTGCAAAGTGTACAAGGGGGTGTGGGGGGCTGCAGGGAGGTGCAGGGGGCTGCAGAAGGGCACATTGGGGTGCAGGGGACCGCAGGGGGTTGCAGGGGTGTACTGGGGCTGCAAGGGTGTACAGGGGGACACAGGAAGCTGCAGAGGGGTACAGGGGGTGCAGGGGACTGCAGGGAGGTGCAGGGAGGTACAGGAGGGTGCAGGGGGATGCAGAGGGGCAGAAAAGGGATTGCAAGGGGGCTGCAAGGGAGATGCCGAGGGGCTAAAAGGGAGCTGCAGGGGGGTACAGGGAGGTGCAGGGGTGTACAAGGGGGTGCAGGGGGATATAGGGGGCTGCAGGGTGTGCAGGGGGATGCAGGGGGGTACAGGGGGTTCCACACTCCCCCCGCAAAGCCCACTGAGCCAGACTCCCTGCAAATGCTCCCTCCAAGGGCCTGGCAGCCGTGGGGGGTCAGGCACCACAGCACCCCGCCCCCCTCAATCCCGCATCCACAGGTGGGCCAGCAGCCAGTGCCAGCCCCGTGGGAGCAGAGGGGTGTTGGGGTGCTCTCACAGGGGGGTGTCCATCCATCCTTACCCGTGGGTGTGGGGGGGGTTGTTCACCAGGCAGACGATCTCCTGCGCCTTGATCTCGCCGTTGGGCACGGCGTTGCGGTCGTTCTCGTAGTAGCTGAGGACCCCGTCCTGCAGCGTGCACCAGCGGCGGCTGAACTCTGCAGGGCACAGAAGGGGGTGCTGGGGGGGGGCTCCCCAAACTCTCCAGCCAGCACCACAGCCACCCACCAGCCCAGCTTGGCACCCAGCTGGGTGCACATCCCATCAACCCAAGCGATGCTGCCCCGTGTGATGCAGGGGATGGTGGGGATGGTGGAGCCCCCCCAATCTCAGGGCTGGCTCTGAGCGCCCCCCAAACGCTGTACCCCTCTTCCCATGCCCTTGTGGCCCCCCAAAAACGTACCTTCCAGGCCTTTGCGCTCGCTGACAGGCTTGGCCATGGAGGGGGTCTTGTAGAGGAACCCATTGTGGGTGACAGAGGGCACGGGCACCGAGTAGGGCTTCTCCTCACTGACCCCCACCTCCAGGCGGGGGGGCTCTGCAAAGGGGGTGACAGGGTGTCACAGGGGGGCTGCTCTCCCCCCCAGACACCCACCCCCACCCCTAAAAAACATGCTGCTAGTGAGGGTTATAAATGCTGGGGGTCAGTGGGGTCAGGTTTATCTGGTGGGATGGCATCATGTGGCCTGCATCCTGCATCCCTCATCCTGCATCCCTCATCCCGCATCCTGCATCCCTCATCCCACACCCTGCATCCCTCATCCCGCACCCTGCATCTCGCATCACTCACCCTGCATCTCGCAACACTCACCCTGCATCCCTCATTCCTGCATCCCTCATTCCTCATCCTATATCCCTCATCCTGCATCCTGCATCCCTCGCCCTCATCCCACATCCTGCAGACCACCCTGGGCTGCAGAGCTGGGATGGATTTGGGGTGTCGATGGAAGGTGGGGGGCAGGTTTCCCCCCCTCCGTGAGGTCCCTCCTGGGCTGTCCCAGGTCCCTGTGGCTCCATGGGGGTGGAAGGACAGAGCACAGGGCTCTGGCACCGCCTCTCCATGTCCCCATGAGCCTGTCCCCCCCGCTGTGCCTCAGTTTCCCCACCCTTTCCTCTGGGGACCAGGCAGAGTTGGGGCGCAGGGACACCCCTAAAGCACCCCCAGATCAGCCCTCAGGGGGCTCAGGAGATGGAACCCCCCATGGGACACAGAGCCCTGCTCCCTCCTAATTCCAGAGCTGGTGGGATGAGCTCAGGAATTCAGTTGGCTCTGGCCCCTGGGGGTCGGGGGGGGGTCAGGACCCCTCACCCCCCCTTCCAGAGCCCCCCTGACACGTCCCAACCAACAGGCCCAACCCCAAAACCAGGGCAAGCTCCAGCTCCGGCGGTCCGGGCTTGGCGGCGAGGGGGAGGCGATGGCTCCGGAAGCTTCCGGCACGCCTCCAGCCTGGCCACCCTCAGCCTTCCAAGGGCCAGAGGGTCACCCCGTATTTGGGGACCCAAGAGACCCATCAGACTGCCGGGAGAGGTGGGGTGGGAACGCTGAGCAGCACAGGGTGGGGTGGGATGGGGTGGGACAGGATGGGGATGGGGATGAGGGGGATGGGATGGGGTGGAGTTGGATGGGGGTTGGATAGGGATGGGATGGGGATGAGACAAGGGGGGTGAGGATGGGACAAGGAGGGTAGGGATGGGATGGGGTGGGATAGGAATGGAATGGGGTAGGACCGGACAGGATGGGACAGGGGGGTAGGGATGGGATGGGGATGGGATGAGGGGATAGGGATGGGATGGGATGGGATGGGGGGGATAGGACAGGATGGGACAGGGAGGGTAGGGATGCTGAAGTGGGGGCTGCCCATCCATCAGGGAGCACCAGCCTGCATCCCCATCACAGCACTGGACACCAGGGGGGTTCCCCCAAACACCCCCCCACCCCCTCACACAGACCTCACACCAGGAAGCCAACGGGTGGGATAATGGAACCAAGACAAACTCCAAAACATCCCCCCATGTCCCCCCCTCCCTGGGGCACCCCGTTGGCATCCACCCCAGCTCCAGGCTCAGTGGGTTTGGGGGGGATTTGAGGGGGTTTTGAGGGGGAGGGGTTGGGGGGTGACCCCTTTACCTGAGGTTCTGTTGTGGAGCAGGAACTCCATCTGCAGCCTCTGCCCGCTCTTCTCAGCCAGGGCCAGGGGGGTGGGGTACAGGGGGTCCCCCGTGGCGCAGGAGACAGACGCCCCACAGAAGAGCAGGGCCTGGGTCTCCGCCAGGTCGCTGGTGGTGACGGCGGCACACAGGGCCTGAGGGAGGGCGGCCGGTGAGGCCGAAGGCTCCCGAGGAAGAGGAACCGCTCCAGCCAGAAGGAATGGGGTGGGTGGGGTCGAGCAGCCCCTCCCCTAAACCCCCTCACCCAGCACAACTCACCTCCCCAAACCCCCCACCCCCCCACCCCACCCCGTCCCTTCCCGGAGTGGAGAGAAAACAGGGAGGTTGGAAAGAGGAGGAGGAGGAGGAGACGGAAGGTTTGGAGCTGGAATCCCTCCCTGGAGGAGAGGGGTGAAGTCATTGGGCAGGGCGGGACAGGCAGCAGGGAAACAAACAGGCCCAAATGCCAAATCCCAACCCCGGGGGTGGGGGGGGGGGGGCCCCGACGCGCCCCCGGCTCTTGTGCAAACACGGCAGCGCCGCGGCGGGCGGGGAGCGGCCAAGGGCTGCGGGACGGACGGACAGACGGACGGGAGGGAAGCAGGGAGGGCTGCGGTGCCCGAGCTGGCGATGCAGAGAGGCACCCAGCCCGGCTGGGGTTGGGACTGGAACTGGGGGTGCTGGGTATCCCCCTACCCAGGTCTAGTTTGGACCCCCCTCCAGCCCAGCGCTGGACCCTGATGCTGCAGGAGCAAGGGGGAGGGGGTTACTGGGGGGAATCCCACACCCCAGTTTGCAACTGGGATTGAGATTGGGGGTGAAGGGGGGGGGTTACTGGCACTGGGACTGGGGGTGCTGGTGGGGGCTGGGTGCCCCCCCACCCAGGCCCAGCCTGAACCCCCCTCCAGCCCAGCACTGGACCCTGATGCTGCGGGACTGGTGGGGGGTTACGGGGACTGGGGGTGCTGGCTAGGGATTAGGGGTGCTGGTGTTGACTGGATGCACCCCAACCCAGGCCCAACCTGAACCCCTCTCTTCAGCCCAGCACTGCAGCCCGATGCTGCGGGGGTGGTGGGGAGGTTACTGGGACTGGGATTGGTATTGAGGGTCCCAGTTAGGGATTGGGGGTGCTGGTGCTGGCTGGGTGCCCCCCAACCCAAGCCCAGCCTGAACTCCCCTCCAGCCCAGCCCAGCCCAACACTGTGGGAGTTACTGTGGGGGTTACTGGGGAGAGTCCCACCTCGGACTGGAGGGGGGGAACAGGGTTGGTGGTGCCCCAATCTGGAGATGTCCCCTCATCCCCGCAGCTGGCTGGTCCCTCCTGGAGACCCCGGGGTCTGGGGGTGGTGTGGGGGGGGGACATGACACACACTTGGGGTGCACGATGGGGCTGCGTGGGACACAGGCTGGAGTGTGACACACTTGGGGGGCTGGGGGGGGGCGGTGCAGGATGCAAACCCTCCCACCACCATCACCATCCTCACACAATCACCTCCCACCCCCCAAAACCACCTCAGGCCCGCAGCTCAGCACCTCCGAGCACCCCCGCCCCAAGCCCCCAGACGTTGCCCGTCCCCCAGGGCGGGGAGGTCGGGGGGGGGGGGTCCCCACTGACCCTATCGAGCTCCTCCTGGTGTCCGAAGAGGGGGTGGTAGCGCCGGTACTTCCCCTCCCGGTACTTGGCGGTGAGGAAGCGCTTGCGGTCGCCGCTGGAGCTGTGGGGGGCGATGGCCTCGCTGGGGGGCACATTGGCCCCCCAAAATTGGTTGGCCACCTCGTTACCCATGTGCTGGAAGAGCTGCGGGGACATGGGGCGCGATGGGATGGTGGTAGTCGGGGGGGTGGAATGGGGAGGGGGGGTTGGGAGGCTGTGAAGGGGCTTTTGGCGGGGGGGGGGGAGGAGTCTCTGAGGGGTCTTTTTGGGATGGGGAGGGGGGTGTGGGGCGTCTCTCAGGGGTCTTTTGGGGGATGAAATGGGGAGGAGGGTGTGGGGAGGCTGTGAGGGGTCTTTTGGGGGTAGGGGGAGGGAATGGGGAGGGGGGGTGGGGATGCTGTGAGGGGTCTTTTTGGGATGGGGAGGGGGATGTGGGGAGTCTCTCAGGGGTCTTTTTTTGGGGGGGGGGAGTCTCTGAGGGGTCTTTTAGGTGGGGGGGAGTGTGGGGAGTCCCTGAGGGGTCTTTTTGGGATGGCGGGGCGGAATGGGGAGGGGGGCATGGAGAGTCTCTGAGGGGTCTTTTTGGGATGGGGAGGGGAGTGTGGAGAGTCGCTCAGGGGTCTTTCGGTCGGGGGAGGCTCCGAGGGGTCTTTTTGTGGGAGGTGGAATGGGGAGGGGGGTGTGGGGAGTCTCAGGAGTCTTTTTGGGATGGGAGGGTGGAATGGGGAGGGAAGGGGAGGAGAGGGGACGTGGGGGGAGGGAAGGGAAGCATCTGGAAGCGTTTGGGGGCTCGGGGATGGGGCGATGCCGGAGGCGGGGCGGGGGCAGGAATGTGGGATCCATCCGGATTTGGGAAGCGAAGGTCCTGCTCCGCCCCCTCCGCCGCTCCCCTGCCCCCTCCCTGGCTGCACCCCCGCATTCCTCAGTGCCGTTCCCCCTCCCCACCCCCCCCAGTCGGCCCCACATGGACACCCCCCCCCCCCCCAAATAATAGGGGGTTTGGGGTGTTGGGGGGGGTCCACAGGCCATGGAGGGGGGGGGGGTTATAGGGGTATGTGTCCCTGTGTCACCCCATGGGGCTGGGATAAACCCTGCTGTGGGGAGGGAAGGGAGTGTCATACACCGTGTCCCCCCCCCAAATAATAGGGGTTCCGGGGTGTCAGGGGGGTCTGCAGGCCTTCAGGGTGAAGGGGAGGATGATTGGGGGGTGTCCCTGTGTCACCCCATGGGGTGTGGATAGACCCTACTGTGGGGAGGAAAGCAGGTGTCACACACACACACACCCCAAATAACAGGGGTTTGGGGTGTTGGGGGGGTCCTCAGGCTGGTGGGGGGTGTCCCCTCCTTGGCCAAACCACACCATGGTGTCACGCCACGGGGCTGGGATAAACTCTGCTGTGGGTCTACCACGAGGATGGAAGGGAGTGTCACACCACACCACACACCCCCAAAAATAGGGGTTCTGGGGTGCCCCTCACACCGATACCTGGATCAGTTCCTCTGTCCACACCTTCTTGTCCATCTTTAAGCTCCGGACCTTGGTGATGCCGGGCCCCAAAGCACGGTGCTCCCCTGACACCGAGTCAAATGTGGGGGTTACCAGGGTGCCCCACACCAAGAGGACCCCAGGAGGGGGTGCAGGGGTCCCCCTCACCCCCAGAGGTACCTGCACATCTCTTGCAGATGACGACACAGAGGTTGATGGAGGCCCAGTCGGGTTTGGGGGAGCCGCAGTCGGCGCAGAAGCGGTTGGGCTCCAGAGCCCAAATCCTCTCGGCCACCTCGGAGTTGGAGAGCGCCTCAGCGATGGCCTGCTGCATGGCCTCCACCCACTCCTCCTTCTCCTGCTCCGAGTCGGCACAGAAGCTTCCAGAACGGGACAGAATCTCAGACTCACAGAACCGCAGGGGTGGGAAGGGACCCCCAGAGCCCATCGGGTCCAACCCCCCTGCCAAAGCAGCTCCCTAGGACAGGTCACACAGGTCGGCGTCCAGACGGGGCTGGAATATCTCCAGAGAAGGAGACTCCACACCCCCCTGGGCAGCCTGTCCCAGGGCTCCCTCACCCTCACCGGGAAGAAGCTCTTCCCCAGATTGGTGTGGAACTCCCTGTGCTCCAACTTGAGGCCATCGCCCCTTGTCCTGTCCCCACAGACACTGAGAAGAGGCTGGCCATGTCCCCCTGTGTCCCACCCTTCAGATATTGATACCCATTGATCAGATCCCCTCTCAGGCTGCTTCTCTCCAGGCTGAACAGCCCCAGCTCACTCAGCCTTTCCTCACAGGGGAGATGCTCCAGGCCTTTCATCATCTCCATGTCCCTCCTCTGGACTCTCTCCAGGAGATCCCTGTCCCTTTTATCCCAGGGAGCCCAGAACTGGACACAACACTGCAGGTGGGGCCTGACCAGGGCAGAGCAGAGGGGGAGGATCCCCTCCTGTGACCTGCTGGCCACGCTCCTTTTGATGCCCCCCAGGATGCCATTGGCCTCCTTGAGCACACTGCTGGCTCATGGCCACCCTGTCACCCACCAGGACACCCAGGTCCTTCTCTGCAGAGCTCTCCAGCAGCTCCCCCCCCAGCCTGTACTGGTACAAGGGGTTATTCCTTCCCAGGGGCAAGGTTTTGGGGTGGGAACACACACACACAAACCCCACCTCGCCCTCTCTCAGCACAGAAGCTTCGAGAAGGACATGGAGGGGTGAGGGACAGGGTGGCTGCTGGGGTTTTGGGGTGGGGGGACACAGGACACCCCCTCGCCCTCTCTGAGCACAGCTGTGGGGTTTTGGGGCCGGGGACACAAACACGACCCCCCTCACCCTGTCTGGGCGCAGCTGCAGGGGTTTTGTGGTGGGGGGACACACACAGGACCCCCTCTCGACACCCCCTCACCCTTTCTCAGTGCAGCTGTGGGGGTTTTGGGGTAGAGGAGATACCACTTGCCCTCTCTGGGTGCAGCTGCAGGGTTTTGGGGTGGGGGGATGCCCAGAACTCCCCCTGGCTCACCTGAAGGTCCTGTATGGGGTGGTGAGGTCGAAGCCCCGGCGGTCCACCTCCTTGACATTCCCCACGTTCATCTCGATGTAGGTGATGCCGATGCCCAGGCGATAGTCCTGGGGGGTTGGGGGGTGAGGGGGGGCTGCAGGGGGGTCCCTTGGGGTGGGGGGGGGCATTCACAACAGTCCCAAGCTGGGGGAGTCCCTCCCAACCCTCCCAAGCTGGGAAGTTCCCTCCCAACCTTCCCAAGCTGGGGGGGCCCTCCCAAGACTCTCAAGTTTGGGGGATCCTTCCCAACCCTCCCAAGCTGGGGGGTCCCTCACAAGCTTTGGGGGTCCCTCCCAACCCCTGGGAGTCCCTCCCAACCTTCCCAAGCTGGGGGATCCCTCACAAGCTTTGGGGGTCCCTCCCAACCCCTGGGAGTCCCTCCCAACCTTCCCAAGCTGGGGGATCCCTCACAAGCTTTGGGGGTCCCTCCCAACCCCTGGGAGTCCCTCCCAACCTTCCCAAGCTGGGGGGGTCTCTCCCAGCCCTCCCAAGCAGGGACACTGATGCCACCCCAGTGCTGGTGGTTGGGGTGCCCACACCTCTTCCCTCACCCTGAGCGACCCCCCAAGACTGGGAGCCAGCAGGGATACAGTTTGGAGGGGGGGGGAGGTGTGCAAATCTTAATTTGGGTGGGGGGAAGAGGTCATCATCCTACATGATCCGAGCCATCCCTGTTTGGGGGTGGCACCCCAGGGGTACCCCAGGGGTACCCCAGCTCACAGCCACTCCGCTCAGGCTGTAGAAGGGGTTCCCCATCCAAATGGCAGCAGGGACCCTCCCAAACCCCCACCAAACCCCCACCAAAACCACCCACCTCCGCGTTCTTGTAGAGGAAAACCTTGTCCCCAGCCACAGCCACAAAGAGCTTGTGCTTGAAGCCCCTCAGCTCCAGGAAGCCGCTCTTGTCAGCTTCAGTGGCCCCGTTGGTGGCCAAGGCCACTGCTGTCCCCTCCGGAGCTCGGCCCTTCCGCTCCTCTGCCACCTGCTGCAGGGTCCGGATCCACTCACTCCTGTCCCCTGGGGATCCAAATTTGGGGTGTGGGGAGGGGGTATATGGGTCAGGATGAGCCCCAGAGCCCACTCAGGAGCTGGGACACCCCAACTCCCCCCTCCCAACCCCTCTCACCGTCGCTCTCGGCCCGGAAGACGAAGTTGCGGTTGTTGGTGACGACCTCGAACTTCTGGTCCCCGATGCTGGTGACGCGGGAGATGGAGGGGACGGGGATGAGGCGCTTGGAGTAGGGGTCCTGGCAGGGGACAGGGGGCTCAGCACCACGGCCCGGGGGTGGATTGGGATGGGGACCCCTCCCCAACACTGGGCTCAGCGTGCTGGGAGGCTCACAGCATCCTGCATCCATCCCCAGAATCCCGCATCCCCCATCACCCTGCATCGCCCCCCAGCATCCTGCATCCCCCCCCAGCACCCCATATCTCCCCCCAGCACCCCGCATCGTCCCCAGCACCCCACTTTCCCCCACACCCCTTCTCATCCCAAGCCCCCAAATCCCCCCCCTTCTTACCCCAAACCCCCAAACTCCCCCACCCCTTCTCACCCTCAAACCCCAAATCCCCCCCACCCCTTCTCACCCCCAAATCCCACCCCCCTCGCCTTGTCGCTGTCGAAGTAGCGCAGGTAGTCGGCGTCCAGCTTCACCCAGCGCTTCTGGTAGATGTAGGACCTGGGAAGGGGGCAGAGGGACCCACTGCTGCATCCCTCCCCAAATCACTGGGTGCAGGATGGGTGCTATGACTCCCCGCCCCAAGCTGGAGCAGCCTCCTCCCCATCCCACCCCCCTGTGCCCTTGAAGTCTGGGTGAACCCACTGGTGTCTTCACGCCCCAGTTCCCAAAAGCCTGGAGCCACCTCGCCATCGACCCCCTGCTGTGACCCCGGTGTCACCGCCCTGGGGACCTCAGGCTGCCACCAAGGGGTCCCCCTAAAAGCCCCCCCTACACCCCCCAAATGGCTGCTCAGGACCCACAAGCCATCAGGACTCATGTCCCAGGAGGTGACAGTGGCACTGGGGGCTCCATGTGGGGCAGGGGAGTAGCTGGGCACCCCCATTGCCGTGGGGAGAGGGGGCACCCTGGGGATGGAGCTGAGCCACCCACGCCCCACACAGGGACCCCCATGTCCTCCCCAATCCCCCCACACCCCACCCAGGGACCCCCATGCCCTCCCCAACCCCCCCAGTCCATCCAGCCCAGCGTTGGGGACCCTGTAGCCCTCCCACTGACACCCCAGCCCCCCACAGACACCCCAGCCCCCCACAGACGCTGCAGCCCCCCACCCACATCCCAGCCCCTCATGGAGAACCCAGCCCCCCACCAACATCCCAACCCCCACCGAAGCCACAGCCCCCCCCACTGACATTACAGCCCTGGGACCCCCCCAGCTGCCACACAGCCACTGGCACCAGGACTGGGAGCGTGTGGGACTGGGAGCGTGTGGGACTGGGAGTGCGGCACTAAACACTCAGGATTAAGAGCACTTGGGACTAAAGACACTCAGGACTAAAAGCACTTGGTACTAAAACACCCAGGACTAACACATTTGGGATTAAAACACTCAGGGCTAAAACACTCAGCACTCTCAGGACTAACACACTTGAGACTAAAGACACTTGGGACTGAATGACTTGGGACTAAAGACACTCGGGACTAAACCACTGGGGACTAAACCACTCAGGACTAAGATCACTGGGGACTAAAAACCCTCGGGTCTAAAGCACTCGTGACTGAAACCACTCAGGCCTAAGAGCACTCAGGCCCAAGAGCACTCAGGCCCAAGAGCACTCAGGCCCAAGAGCACGGGGCTGTGCCGCCCCTGGTCCTGGTGGGGAGCCCATCCCTGCCCCCTGGAGCCCCCAGCCCCCCTGGAACTCCCGTGCCCCCCCATAGCCCCCAGGAAGGTTCCCAGGCCTGGGCCCTGCTCTCACTTCCCCCGCAGGCCCAGCTTCCCCTGCTGGGGGGGGCAGCTCGGGGTGTCTCCCCCACCCCAGCTCAGCACCCCAAATGCCTGTCGGGATCTGGGGGGGCAGCTCCCCGAGCTGGTTCCTGCTGGGGTGGTGCCAGCTGATGTCACTGGGCTTACTGGGCTCACTGGGTTTGCTGGGACCACTGAGCTCACTGGGCTTGCTGAGCTCGCTGGGCTTACTGGACTTACTGGGCTTACTGGTCTTATTGGGCTCAGTGGGCTCACTGGGTTTGCTGGGCACGTTAGGCTTACTGGGCTTGCTGGGCTTACTGGTCTTAGTGGACTTACTGGGCTCACCGGACTTACTGGGCTGGTTGTGCTTGCTGAGCTTGCTGTGAGACTGGTCTCACTGGTTCCACTTTGCCTGCCTGACTGCTGAGCACGCACACAGCCCCCCTCCAGCCCCCCCCAGTTTTACTTCTCCAACTGGGAGCTTTGCGTTGGCGCTACCACTGCCATCACCGCGCTCACCCGCGGCCACACGCCTGCCAATCGCCCCATCCCCCCCCCCAATCCCATCCCCCTCCCACCCCCCCCCGGTTTTACTTCTCCAACTGCTCCCCACAAACCCAGCAGCTCTTCCCTGGCAGGGCGGGGCTGGGGGCTGCACCCCTTCTTCTTCAGGACCCCCCCTCCATGGGCAATGCCGCTGCTGGGAGGGAGCCATCCCAATGCCCCCCCCCACACACAATTTTGGGGAGCTTAGGTGACAGGGAGCGTGGCACGGGGCTGGGTGGGAGTTGGAGCTGTAACCTTCCTCCTTCCTCCTCCTTCCTCTTTCTCCTCCTTCCTCCTCCTCCTCCTCCTCCTTCTTCTTCCTCCTCCTCCCTCCTCCTTCCTCCTCCTTCCCCCCCCCGAAAACTCCATTTCCCCCCAAAAAAAGGGTGGTTTTAACCCAAACCAAGAGCTGGGAGCCCCTTGGGATGACCCCACACACACACTGGGAATTCTAGGTGGCAAGCTGGGGCGCACACCCCCCCCAACACCGCTGGGGGGGGTCTGCACCCCCAAAATCCCCCCCCCCCTCTTTGGCACCTTACTCACCCCTGCGGTGGGTTCTTGTCCAGCCACCCCGCTTTGATGATGGGGGACAGTGGGGGAATCACAGGGGGGCTCCCCTCCATGGTGCTGCTGGGGCTGGTGCCGGAGCAGGACGCGGGTGGATGTGGGTTGGGGTCTGTGTCACTCCCACCACTGGGGACCAGGAGCAGAGGGGATGGTTTTAAGAGCTGCTGGTTCTCCGGGGGGGGGGGGGGGGGCTGGGAGTCCCCCGTCCCCCCCCCACTCAACGCTTCGACCTCCCCTTTGCCCTTCCCCAGGGCGCATACAATGGGTGTGAGCGAGCGGGGACATGAGGGGGGGCTGTCCCTATGCGGGGGAGGGGAGGTCCCAGCGTGTCCCCAAGCTCCTGGGACAGCAGAAACCCCTTCCATCCCAACCCAAATTGGGGGGGGGAACAGCCCCAAACCCAGACACACACAAACACACGCAGGGGGGGGTTCCACTCTCCCCCTTGCACAAGCATTCCCAATCGTGGGGGGCACTGGAGGGGTTTGGGGGAGGGCTAGGGGAGTTTGGGGAGACTGGGGGGGGAGAGGAGGAGGTTGGGGGGGCCTTGGAGGGGTGTGAGGGGGCTCCTACTTGTCGGGGGGAGCATCGTAATAGTCCTCGATGAGCTCGTCCTCGCTGAAGAGGCTGCTGATGCGCAGCGACCACGGCCGCCCCGTCCCCGGCTCTGCATCCTCCTGTGGGGACAAAGCAGGCAGGGCCCCCCCCTCACTGACCCCCCCTCCACACCCCAAAACGCGGGAGAGATGGGGGAAAAAGGGCTCCCAAGGGTGGGGTACTGCTGGGGAGGAGGGCAGGATCCAGCCTGCAGCGGGATGGGATGAGCTGAGTGCCAGGGCAGGATGGGGGGGGGAAGTATTTATAGCACCCTGAGACCCCCCAGGGGTGCTCTGAGGGTGGCCATGGGAAATGGGGGGGGGGAGACACAGACAGATGGGGACACACCCACCCTGACAGCCTTCACCCCCCCACACCCCGCTGCAATCCCCCCACTTTGGGGTCAGAGGCAGCCAAGGCACCAGCACAGCCTGGTCCCAGGAGGACGCTGGGATGGGGGGGCTGTGGGCATTGGAGCAAGGAAGGGGGGTGTCCTCTCTCTGCCATGACCTCTCAAACCCATCCAAACCCACCCTTGCCCCTCCCTCAAAATTCAGCCTCCAGTGTGCTGAGCATCCTGAGAGGCCTCTTGGGGTGGGGGGGGGGTCACAGGCCACTCCCTGGGGACCCCCAGGGCTGGTGCCAGTCCCCCCAAGGAGCCGGGGGGTGGCCAAGTGTGAGCTGGGGCAAGGAGGGGGGACACACCAACCTTGGCCATGGCCCCCCCAGGTCCAGCTAATTCCTCCTCCCAGGCAGAGTCCTCGTAGTCAGAGTCATCTGCAAAGGACCAGGGGGGATGCTGGGAAGCAGCCCCCTCCCCATCGCCCCCCACGGGACCCCCCTAGCACCCCCCCCCCCGCCTGGCTTTGCCAGGAGGATGCCAGCAGAGTCACAACCCCCCCCCCAATGTGTCCCCCCCACCCAGGGATGAGGGGTGCAGGGATGGGCAGGGACACCCCTCCCCCCCCAACGTGTGTCACCCCCCTCCCAGGGATGAGGGGTGCAGGGGCTGCTCCCCAGGCACAGGGACCCCCCAACCACCCCGGGCAGCCCCCCCCACCCTGCAGAGAGTCCCCAGCTCAGTCCCCCACCCCCCAACTGCTGACCCCCCATCCTCCACCCCACCCCCACCCCACAGAGGGGACTGGTGGGGGCAATGAGCTGCACACAGGGGGTTGGGGGGGTGGGGTTGGGGGTCCATGAGAACACCCAAAATCCCTAGCCCAGCCCCTGCATCCCCTGGTTTCCCCCCCCCACCCCAGAAGATGACAGAGCTGGGACAGACCCCAGGCAGGACAGAGGGACAGGGGCGATGGGCAAGGGATGGGGGGGCTGGGCAGAGGGACCCAGGTGGGCACCCCAGGGAAGGTTTGGGATGGGGAGGGGGACAAGGGGCAGATGGGAGGGGGCCCCCCAAACCCACACTCACCGAACTGGGGCACAAAGGGCACCTGGGCCTTGGCTGGTGGTGGTGATGGTGATGATGGTGGCACTGGTGACGATGGTGGCACTGGTGGCACTGGGGGCTTGGTACGAGGACGCAGGGCCGGGGGGGTCAAGGGGGGGCTGTGGGGGGGTCTGCTGGGACCCAGCACCTCCTCTTCAGCTGTGACACTGTGGGGGAGAGGAGTGAGCACTGCCTGAGCCCCCCCAGAACCTCCCAGCCCTCCTAACCCCCCCCACTCACCACCAGCCACAGGAGCAAGGTGGTGGGGTTGGGGGGAGTAAAACTGGGGGTACAGGGGAGGATGGGACCCCAGCCCCCCCATACCCCAGTTTTACTCCCCCCAACCCCCAGTGAAGGCTTCACCCCACTTTTTCTAGCCTCAAAATATCTCCTGGCACCCAACATGCCCCCCCCAGCCCCCCTCCCCCAGGTTCCTTCTCCACAAGCCACAGCGGGTTTGTGGGTGTCCAAGGGGACCCCCCCCAAGCAGGAAGGGGGGGTCCCGGGGGTGTTCCCTTCCTACCAAGGACATTGGGGATGGAGGAGGGGGGGACAGCGGGAAAGTCCCCCTGGAAACGGAGGTTTGGGGTTGTCCTGGGGGAAGTGGACCCCAAAGGCTTGGCTCTGGGTGGGGGGAGGAAGAGGAGAAAAGGGAGGAAGAGGAGCAGGGGAGGAAGAGAAGGGGAGGAAGCAGAGAAGGAAGAGGAAGAGGAGAAGAGGCAGGAAGAGGAGGGAGACGAAGAGAAGCAGGGGGGTGAGAGTAGCAGGGAGGACGAGGAGGAGGAAGGCAGCGTGAGCTCTCCCTGGGGTCAGCCTGACCTCATTTCTCAGCTGCCACTGCCATGGGAACCGGCCACAGCCATCCGGCCTGGGCGGGGGGGGAAGAGTGGGGGGGGGGGAGGAGTGGGGGGGTACAGGGGGGTGCAGGAAGACAGGGGGCTCTTGGGGGGGCGGCTCAGGGGTCTCTCCGCCCTTGCCCCCCCCGGACTCAACTCAGGGAGGATTGGTAGGAAACTGCCGCCCCCCCCCCCCATTTCCCCCTGGGGCTCCATGGGCCACCCAACACCCCTCAAACTCAGCCCCCCCCCACCCAGGGGGTGTGGGGGTCGGGGTTGTTGGGGCACCCATGAATGGTGGGGGTGGACGCAACACCCCCTCAGCACCCACCACAGCCCCCCCAGCAACTCAGGACCCCCTTCCCCAAGGATGCTCTTGCTCAGGGTGGGCACAGGGCCCTTGGGGGCTTGGGGAGGGGGCGGGTGGGGGTGTCACCCCAAAACTGCCAAGCAAATACCGGGACTGGTGATGGGGGGGGGGGTTGTGGTGAGGGGCTCAGCCCCCCAACCAGGACAAGGGGGTGCTGGGTGCTGCTTGGCCATGGGGGGCACATGCCCCCCCTGCTTTTCCCCCCCTTGGTGCTGGGGGGGCTGAGCACCCATTGACCCCCATGGGCAGCTTGGGGTGGGGTGGGCTAATCCCACCCCCAAAACAAGTGTGGGGGGACCCCTCTGGGTGAAGCCAGCACCCTATGGCGGGGGGGGGGGGGTCCCATTGGGGGGGTGGGAGCCGCCATGTGTGGTAGCAGTGAGGGGAGACACTGGCGGGACCCCTCAGCACACCCAATGGGTGCCATGACACCCCGGGGATGGGGGGTGGGGGGGCACCCACAAAGCAAAACCCCCCTATGCCAGATCCATATCGTGACACAGCATGTCACATCGTGCCTGTCCCCCTGCTGTAGCCCCCCCACTGCACCCCAGGGAGGCGTCCGGCCTAGCGCAACAGGAGGCCAACCTCAGGCCTGCCCCCCCCCCCATGCCAAACCCCGGCCTAGCGCCCCGCCAGCCTGGCTGTGACACCCCTACCTGGGCAGGGGACCCCCCCCAATTCCCATTCACCCTCCCCAAACCACCCACCCACCACGGCCCAAGGCCTACCGGGGAGCGGAGCTCGTCACCCCCCCCCCCCCCAAGCACTTCCTGCGCCGCCCTCGCCAAACTTCCTGTGCCGGCCCAAGAGGCAGCACGGGCAGCACCCAAATGGGGGGTCACCGGCACCCCCCCTCTGCCCCCACACCCCGGAATGGGGGAACAGGGGCTGCGGGGGTCCCCTGAGTGGGGGGTCTCCAGTTCCTGGGGTAGCAGAGACCCCCCAGCCCAGCCCAGCCCAGCTCTGGGGGGGGTGGGGTGGGGGTGTGTGCACCTCCAGGGTTCTGTCCCAAAAAAGGGGAGGGGGATCAGTGGGGAGGGTGCAGCCATCGCCCCCCCATTCCCCTCTGGACTCACCCGGGGCAAAGCACCCCCCCCACCCTCCCTCATGGGGCCCCTCAGGGACCAGCCGGACCCTCCCCAGCAGTGTGCCCTTTGGGGGGGGGGGGGAGAGGCGGGGGGGCACAGTGCTGTCCCCCTTGCCTGCAGCCCCCACACACCACCCCCCAGCTCTGCAAGGTTTTGGGGTGCAGTGATGATGCAATGGCGGGGGGGGGGATTGGGGGGGTCGCTGCAGCCAAAGCAGCAAACCCTGTGCTCAAGGGGGGGGAGGGCTGCAGCTGGACACACGGACACACACCCTGGACACACGGACACACACACCCGGGGGGGGGCACACACACCCCCGGGGGGGAGGGAGGACGGACACACGCCCGGGCGGGGGGAGACACACCTGGAGGGGGGGCACAGACCCAGGGACACACACACCCCCGGGGGGAGGGGTGGGGACAGATGGACACACATCCGGGGGGTGGGACAGAGGGACAGACACCCGGGGGGTGGGACGGACGGACAGACACCCGGGGCGGGGGGTGGGGGACATCCGGGGAGGAGGCACGGACACACCTTGGGGGAGGGGACACACACCGGGGGGGGCGGGAGCCACACAACGAGGGGGGGGACCTCGTCACCCCCCCCTGCGCAGCGCTGCACCCCAAACCCCGTCTCTCTGGTGTCATCCGGCCGCAGCAGCCGGCAGTCGCCTGCTCTGCCCCGCCCCAAATACACACACACACACCCCACCCCCCCGCTGCGGTTTGTTCCTGCTCCCACGGGGTGTGATGAGTTCGTCAGGCCTCAGCACTGCCTGCTCGGGGGAGCTCTGCACCCCATATGTCACCGCGGGGGGGGGTGGGGGGGGGGCAGACACAAGGCCAGGAGAAGCTGGGGGGATGTGAGGGGGGGGGGCCAAGGCTGGGGGGGATGACACATCCATCCCAAGCATCAGCACCTGAGGGGTGCATTGAGCCCAGGACCCCCCAGCTCACAGTCAGGATTCAACCGCCCCACGCTGTTCCCCAAGGACACCCCAAAAGGGGACGGGGACAAAGCTGGGGGGGTCCCGGGGATGACACTCCCACCACCACCTAATGACAGTGTGACATTAGAGGGCACTGGGCAGGAGTGGGTTAGACCCTGACCCCCCCGGGCTGGGGGTACCCCGGGGGGTGAATCGGGTCTGAGGGTACCCCAAAGGAATGAGCTGGAGCTGGGGGGTCTGGGAGTAGCCCAAGAGGATGAGCTGGGTGTCTGGGGGTACCCCAGGGGTAGGTGGTCTGGGGTACCCCAAGGGGGATGTGCGGGGGCTGGGAAGTCTGGGGGTACCCCAAGGGGATGTGCTGGGGCTGGGAGGTCTGGGGGTACCCCAGGGGGATGTGCTGGGGCTGGGAAGTCTGGGGGTACCCCACAGGGATGTGCTGGGGCTGGGGGGTATGGGGGTACTCCAAGGGGATGAGCTGCAGCTGGGGGGCTCTTGGGGGTACCCCAAGGACATGAGCTGGGGCTGGGGTTACCCCACAGGAATGTGCTGGATCTGGGGGTACCCCAGGGGGACAAGCTGGGCTGGGGGGGGGGGAAGGGGAGGGAGGGGGGGTGAGAGAGTTCCACACCCTCCTGAGAGTCCCACCCAGCTCCCCACAAGGACCCCACTGCCTTGTGGCCTCCCCAGATTCAGGCTCCCCCCAGACCCCAGCCCCCCCTTACCTGCGGTGGGACGCGGCCCTCGGGGGCAGCAGCGGGGGGCGGGTGGGGGACGGGGGCCGCTCCAGGGCCTGGCCCTTGGCTTCCAGCTGGTGCCGCTTGGCCGGCAGCGGTGGCAGGATGGGGGGGGGTCTCACCCCACTTTCAGCCGGGGGCTTCTTGGTGGGAGGGGGCGGCGACGGCACGTCGGGGCCGGGGGGGCGGCTGCGGGGCGCAGGGCAGGGTTCTGGGGTGCCACCCGTTAGCGACGAGGAGAATTTGACGGGGGGGCGACAACCCACCCTGGGTGGGATGGGGGGGGGCGGCTGAACGACACTCGCCCCCCCTCCCAGTTCTGGCAGCTGGGGACTCCCAGGGACCCTCAGTTCTGTCCCAGTTGGGGTGCTGGTGCGGAAGATGTGGCGTTTTAGGGGTACAGGCTTGTTGGGGGGGGTCGGGGGGGGCTCCCCAGGAGGGGTCCCCTCGGTGAAGGCCTTTTGGAGCCCCAGGAGGATGCGGCGGCGGTGGCCGGGCAGCCTCACGCCCAGGCGGGTCAGGGCCTCATCCGTCAGGGCCCGGCAGTCCCACACGGTGCTCAGCTGGCTCTGCTGGAAGTTCTCTGTGTACTGGTCGAGGTGGAGAGCAGCCAGCCAGGAGGCCACGGGTAACGACGCCCCCTCTTCCATAGTTTGGGGCTAGGGGGGGTGGGGGATGCAGAGACCTGGCGCAGCTCAGTGCATCTCCTGCATCTGGTGGAGCTTCAGGATGGCATCAGGGCCTGGGGATGGAGATAGCGGGGGTGAGGGTGGGCAGGATCGATCCTAACCTCCCCCCCCCCCACCCCAAGCAACGGCAGGACCGGTCCTGAGCCCCTCCTGGCAAGGGCAGGATTGGTCCTGAACACCCCACCGCCAGCAAGGGGGGAATCGGTCCCAAACCTCACCCCCCCACCCCAAAGCAAGGGCAGGATTGGTCCTGAACACCCCACTGCCAGCAAGGGGGGGATCGGTCCTGAGCCCCTCCTGGCAAGGGCAGGATTGGTCCTGAACACCCCCCACCCCCAGCAAGGGCGGAATCAGTCCCAAACCCCACCCTCCCACCCCAAAGCAAGGGCAGGATCGGTCCTGAACCCAGCAGGCAAGGGCAGGATCGGTCCCAACCACCCCCTGACAAGGGCAGGATCGGTCCATGCCGAACACACACCAAGCTCACACCAACCATATGCCAAACCCATGCCAAACCCATGCCAAGCCCACACCAAGCCCATCCTAAACCCACCCCAAGCCCACGCCACACCATGGCCGAGCCACACGTCCCTCCCCACACAGCAGGGACACCCTCACCCTGCCCTTCCCACCGCCACCTCCACCACAGCTCTGGGGTGGGACACACGGCCCCGCCGTGCTGGCACAGGGCCCGGCTCCTCCACTCCGCCCGGCTCTGGCCTGGTTTCCTTCCCCGAAGAGCCGGAGGGTTTCCTGGTGCTGCCGTGGGGACACCAACCGCGCCGCCACCGGCCCGTCAGCGTCACGTTGGGCCTGACTCAGGCCCCTCCGGCCTGCACCCGCCACCGCGGCCTACCCAGGCCTCACTGCGCCTGGTGTCCCGCCAGGGCCGCGCTGGCTGGAGTGGGGGTCCCCAAAACAGCCACCCCCAAAAGACCCCGGCGTCACAACCAGGCTGCAACCACCAAGGACCCCCAGGGCTGTGCTGGCTGCCAGTAGGGGCCCCCAAAACACAACCCCCCCCAAAGATCACAACCAGGCTGCAACTACCAAGGACCCCCAGGGCTGCGCTGGCTGCCAGTGGGGGCCCCCAAAACACACACCCACCACACCCCCCAAAAGATCACAACCATTCTGTGACCTCCAAGGACCCCCAGGGCTGCGCTGGCTGGAGTGGGGGTCCCCAAAACACACCTCACACACACCCCCAAAAAGACCCCGGCATCACAACCAGGCTGTGACCACCAAGGACCCCCAGGGCTGTGCTGGCTGGCAGTGGGGGCCCCCAAAACACCCCCCACACACCCCCCCAAAAAGACCCCGGCATCACAACCAGGCTGCAACCACCAAGGACCCCCAGGGCTATGCTGGCTGGCAGTGGGGGCCCCCAAAACACCCCCCCCCCCCCCCAAAAGATCACAACCAGGCTGCAACCACCAAGGACCCCCAGGGGCCCGCTGGGTGGCAGTGGGGGCCCCCAAAACAGACACCCACCACACCCCCCAAAAGATCACAACCATTCTGTGACCTCCAAGGACCCCCAGGGCTGCGCTGGCTGGAGTGGGGGTCCCCAAAACACACATCCTTCCCCCTAAAAAAGATCACAACCAGTCTACGACCACCAAGGACCCCCAGAGCCACGCTGGCTGGCAGTGGAGGCCCTCAAAACAGACACACACCTCCCCCCCCAAAAAGACCCTGGCATCACAACCAGGTTGTGACCACCAAGAACCCCCAGGGCCATGGTGGCTGGCAGTAGGGGACCCCAAAACACATACACCCCCCCCAAACAAGATCACAACCAGGCTGCGACCACCAAGGACCCCCAGGGCTGCGCTGGCTGGCAGTGGGGGCCCCCAAAACACACACACCCCCCCCAAAAGACCCCAACCATTCTGTGACCTCCAAGGACCCTCAGGGCTGCACTGGCTGGCAGTGGGGGCCCCCAAAACACACATCCCTCCCCCCAAAAAAGGTCACAACCAGTCTACGACCACCAAGGACCCTCAGGGCTGCGCTGGCTGGCAGTGGGGGCCCCCAAAACACACACTCCCCCCCCAAAAGACCCCAAGCAGCCTGCAATCACCAAGAAGCCCCAGGGCCCCTCACCTCCCACCCCACACCGGTGGAAGCAGTGGAACTGTTGCCAGCAAACCCCCCCCAGCCCCCCAAAATGGCACCACACAGGCCGGCCCTTCCCTTCCCCCCCTCTCCCCTCCCTTCCCCACAGCTCAAAAACAAAACCCCCAAAACCAGGCGCCATCGAAAATAGCGCTGAGCCAGCGCGGTGACATCGCTCCCACGGATGTCCGGTGCCACCAGTACCCCCAGGCTTGGGTCAGACCCCCCCCTGCAGACCCCTCCCCACGGAGGCAGGACCAGGGGATCAGGGGGAAGGGGGGACACAGGGGGACACTGGTGTGGGGGGGTCACATATGTGTCCCTTCCCAAGGGGTCACCGCAAGCCAGGGAGGGGGACACACAACAACCCCCCCCACCCCACAGTGGGGAGGAGGAGGCTGTGGTGGTGGGACAGACCCCACCAGGGATATGGGGGGCAGGGGGGGGTTCCTGTGTCGTCCCCCCCTCCCTTCCCCAGCCCAGCTTTGTGGCGACACCGGGGTCACCGCTGGTTCTGCTTTTGTGCTGAGCGGGAAGCGGATGAGCTGGTGACACGGTGATGGTGAGGGACAGCTCGGCCCTCACCCCCCCCCCAACCCCCCAAAACCGGGCATGGGGATGAAGCCTATGATCCCAGCTTGTCCCCAGCCTGTCCCCAGCATGGCCCCAAGGTGTCCCTGCCCCTGTCCCCTCCCCGGAGACACACACGCAGGCCCCTCTCTGGCCATTAATCCTTCTGACCTCTGGCCCAGAAAGTTCCAGAAACAAAACCCACCCGCAGAGCCGCTGTCGCCCCAAACCACCATCACCCCGAGCCACCACCACCCCAAGCTGCCGTCACCCTGAGTCGCTGTCACCCTGAGCTGCCATCACGCCCAGCTGCCATCCCCCCAACCTGATGGCACCCCAAGACACTGTCACCCCGAGCCAGTGTCATCCCAAGCTGCCATCACCCTGAGCTGCCATCACCCCGAGCCAGTGTCAGCCCAAGCTGCCATCACCTGGAGCCGGTATCACCCCAAGCCACTGTCACCTGGAGCCGGTGTCACCCCAAGCTGCCATTACCCTGAGTCGCCATCACCCGGATCCTCCTCCATCACCCCGATCCGCCGTCACCCGGAACCGGGGTCCCCCTGTGCTCCAGGCCCCTTTCAGTGCCCCCCCCAGCACATTCCTGCACAGGATTAGGCACCATAAGAGCCTTACGTGCCGGGGGGGCTGCCCAGCGCTGCCAACCTGGCGTGGGGGGTGCCTATTTGGGTGGCCAACACCCCCTCCTGCAGAGCCCCCCAGCCTAGAGCCACGCTGGGGGTCCCCAGGGGCTATGACAGGACAGTCCACAAGGGGCTTTGGTGTCCCCGAGCTCACTGAAGAGTTTAGGCTGGGGGGACCCGAGCGTCACACCCAGCCCCCTCCCCCCCCCAGGCAGGAGACCCCTCCCCCCAAATCCATCACCCACCACCACTGGGTTTCCCACAGTGGTAATGAGGCCTGGGCTCATTAGACTAACGAGGTACGTGTGATGAGTGGGTGCTCCTTGGGGCCGGTGGGTGCTCCTCAGGGGCAGTGGGTGCTCTTTGGGGGGTAGTGGGTGCTTCTCAGGGGCGGTGGGTGCCCACACCAGCCCCAACAAAGCCAAGGATGACCCACCATGGGGGCAGCCCCATGCAGCCCCCCCATATCCCCCCCCCCCCACTCTAATCGTCGTTACCCCTAACGAGGTGCCAACGGGACTGACCACGGCCGGTGGGCGCATCCACCACCTTCATCACCCCCCTTCATCCATGGCAACTCCCACCCCGATTCCTCCACCAGCACACCCACCCAGCATGGTGGGTGAGCAGGCAGACCCCCCACATCATTCCCCCTCCCCCCTCATTAATTAACAGGGAGCTAATTAAAGCAGGCAAAGCACCCTACCTTGGTGGACCGAAGCGGCCAGCGTACCCAGTTCAGAGAGAGGGGAGAGGTGGCAGGGTGGGGGGGGGGGTCCTCAGCCCACCAAGGGACTTCCTCAAACGCTGATAAGCCTTGAGCTGGGAGGGTGTTAACGGGCACCCCCCCCCCCGGTCTGATGGGGGTGTTTTTGGGGGGGGTAAGGGGACCGTGTTGCAATAACGGCCGCGCAGGGCGGCTGGGTGCGATGTCAGCGCGGCGGAGAAGCGCCGACCGCAGCCGCCATGGGAGAGGAAGAAGAAGCCGGACAAACGGGGCAGGGCCTTGGGGTGAGAGAGGAAGGAAGAAACGGGGGGTGGGGTAGTGGTTTAGGGGGGGTGGGGGGGTCGCCGGAAAGAGTCGCGGTGCCGGACGGCGCCTCCTGGTACCCAAGTTGGGGTGTCGTGGCGTTGGCGGAGAGGATGGGAGAAGAGGATGGGAATCCCACACTTCACTGGGTAATGGGGGGAATGGGGGGCATGAGGGGAGCCAGGTCCCCAGGGGGGCACCCCCCATGGTCCATTGGTGGACCCCCCTTTGCCTAAATTAGGGATCCGTGAATGTCCCGGTCCCCAGTGTCCCCTGATACCTAATTTAGGGGTGACACCCCAATGGGATGAGGGATATGGGCATCGTCCTGGTCCCCAGCGTCCCTGGATACCTAATTTAGGGGTGACATCCCAGAGGGGTGAGGGATATAGATATCATCCCCATCCCCAACATCTCTGGATGCCTAATTTAGGGGTGACATCCCAGTGGGATGAGGGATAGACCCAGCCCAGCACCAGCACCAGCACCACCATACTGGGAGAGGAATCGAAAGGGTCTCATCCGAAAGCAGAAGCACAGGGGTCCCAGGATGCTACCAAACCTCAGCTCCACACCCCACCCCAGGACCTCCCACCGAAACTGGGGTGTCCCCCCCAAAAAAGCTTCACCTCATCCCAGTTCCATGGGATCAGCGGCAGCGATGGCTTCGCTCCGGGAGCAGCAACTCCAGGATCTCCTGGTATCCAGATGCACCAGGCCCCAGGATCATGTTGGATCATGTCAAATCTGGGGCTCCCCAGGGCTCCTGGGAGCCTCCTCCCGCTGCCAGCGATCGGGATCTCAAAGCGCAGCGTGTTCCAGCGGCCCAGCCGGCTGGGTGGCTCCCACGCACCCTGCTTGGCTCCCAGGGTTGGGGATGGGGGGGGGGTTCGCCTGCTGCCGAGCTCCCCAGCTGTGGGAACGGGCTCTGGGTGGGGGAGAGGGGTGTGTGGGGCGGTGTGGGGCTGGGGGGTGATGGGGGATGTGCAGGGTGATGGGGGTGTGTGCAGGGCTGCATGGGGCGTGCCCCCCAGTGAGGGGTGTGCCAGGGTGTGCAGGGTGGTGTGGGACCTGCCTGTGGGTGTGCAGGGCTGTGAGGGGTGTGCAGGGCTGTATGGGGTGTGCAGGGTGATGGGGGGTGTGCAGGGCTGCATGGGGTGTGCATCCCAGTGCTGGGTGTGCAAGGTGTGCAGGGATGTGTGCACAGGGTGTGCAGGGTGGTGTGGGACCTGCCTGTGGGTGTGCAGGGCTGTGAGGGGTGTGCATGTCAGCATGGGGTGTGCAGGGTGATGGGGGGTGTGCAGGGTGATGGGGGGTGTGCAGGGCTGTATGGGGTGTGCATCCCAGTGCCGGGTGTGCAAGGTGTGCAGGGATGCGTGCACGGGGTGTGCAGGGTGGTGTGGGACCTGCCTGTGAGTGTGCAGGGCTGTGAGGGGTGTGCAGGGCTGTATGGGGTGTGCAGGGTGATGGGGGGTGTGCAGGGCTGCATGGGGTGTGCACCCCAGTGCTGGGTGTGCAAGGTGTGCAGGGATGCGTGCACAGGGTGTGTGGGGCAGTGTGGGACCTGCCTGTGGGTGTGCACAGCTGCCTGGGGTGTGCAAATCCCCCCAAACAAGGGGTAACCCCCCCCCAAATGGGGCAAACCCCCCCCAAAATGGGGTAACTCCCCCCCAAAATGGGGCAAACTCCCCTTCAAAATGGGGCAAATCCCTCAAACAAGGGGTAACCCCCCCAAAATGGAGCAACCTCCCCAAACAAGGGGTAAACCCCCAAACCAGGCTCAAATCCAGCAAAAAACAGGGTCAACCACCCCAAAAAAGGCTCAACCCCCCAGCCCCGTCAAATCAGCACAACACCCCTCCCCCCAACATAAGCTGACATTCCTCCTCCCCCCTTTCCCCCCTCCATGCCCCAGGATGCTCCTGGGGTGCAGGGGGAAGGTGCTGACCCCCAACAATCCGGGGGGGGGAGGGGGTGTCCCCACAACCCCCACATGGCACCCATCCCGATCACAGCCCCCCCACCCCAGTCACAGCCTCCCCACCCCAGTCACAGCCCCCCCCATCCTGTCTGATCCCGGCACAACGTATAGTGGGATTCAGCTGGGGGGGAGCTGGGATATACTGGGATTGAGCTGGGAGGAGTTGGGGTATACTGGGAATGAGCTAGGGTACACTGGGATTGAACAGGGGAGAGCTGAGGTGTACTGGGATTGAGCTGGGATATACTGGGATTGAGCTGGGGGGGAATCAGGGTATACTGGGATTGAACTGGGATACCACCTCCCCCGCTGCCTGCCCAGTATCCGTCCAAACCAGCCAAATGGGAAGGGGTCACACCCCCAGAGCCCCCCGTAACCCCCAGAGCCCCTCCATACCCCCCCAGCCAACTGGGAAGGGGTTGCACCCCCAGAGCCCCCCCCCCCCATAACCTCCCCATAACCCCCGGAGCCCCCCCCATAACTCCCCCTCAGCCCCCTCAGCCAACTGGGAAGGGGTAGCACCTCTAGAGCCCCCCATAGCCCCCCCAAACCTCCAAAGCCCCCCCATAACCCCTCCCAGCCAACTGGGAAGGGGTCGCACCCCTAGAGCCCCTCCTTCGCCTCCCCAGAGCCCCCCCAGCCAACTGGGAAGGGGTCGCACCCCCAGAGGCCCCCTTAGCCCCCCAGAACCCCCAGAGCCCCCCCGTACCCCCCATCCCCCCCAAAACCAGCCCTGGGGTGGCCAACGGGTCCCCCCTCGGC